>NW_027420843.1:0-79831 GCF_009905375.1 Apium graveolens | reverse complement strand
ACACGCAATGATATAATTCAGTAGACATGTCATTAAAAGCATCATTGCACTCTTCTTTAGTAAGCTGTGTTAAGTCAGTAGTGATTACCTGATTGCTTGATGAACTAACTTCATTTTCTTCAGAATCAGCCATGAGAGCAAGGTTGACATACTCCACATCTTCATCCTCTTCATCTCCATTAGCTGCCCAGTCCCTTTCTTGAGTAATGAAAGCCCTCTCCTTTTGCTTGAGTAGATCAAAATATTTCTTTTTGTAATCTACTTGTTCAAATTTCTTCTTTTCAGAAGTTGGCTTTCTGCACTCACCTGCAAAGTGTCCACTTATACCACAATTGAAACACTTGAACTTGGATTTGTCCACAGTGTTTTTGTGAGGTTTAGTGGCTCTAGTGTTTTTCTTGAATTTCATCTTTGCAAATCTTCTGGACAGAAATGCAAGATGCTCATCAATACCATCTGAGTCATCTTGGCTGGAGTTGTCTTCATTTTCAGCAACTTGCTCTTTCCCCTTGCTTGATTCCTGATTTCTTATACCATCTTTGGAGTTTGATGTAGATCTCGCAGTTTCTTGTCTGCATTTCCTCTCATCTTTAGCTACCAATGCAACTGAACTTCCTTTCTTTCTCCCCTTCTCCAATACCTCATCCTGTTCCAGCTCTAGTTCATAAGTCTTCAAGATTCCATACAATCTTTCAAGAGTGAAGTCCTTATAATATTGAGAGTTTCTTAAGGAGACAGTCATGGGTTTCCATTCCTTTGGCAAGGATCTTAAAAATTTAAGATTTGAATCCTTCACCTGGTACACTCTTCCATACAGCTTCAGTCCATTCAACAGCTTTTGGAACCTATTGAATGTCTCATTTAAAGATTCATTTTCTTCAAAATGAAAGTATTCATACTGTTGAATGAGAAGCTGCATTTTGTTTTCTTTCACTTGTTCTGTACCTTCACACAGTAGTTGAACTGTGTCCCAAACCTCTTTGGCAGTTGTGCAATTTATCACATTATCAAACATATCCATGTTAAGACCATTAAACAAAATGTTCATAGCCTTCTTATCCTTGTGGACTTCTTCTGTGTCTTCCATTGTCCATTCTGCTCTAGGTTTTGGAATGGATTGACCAACAGCAACTGTGGCTGTAGCAACTGTTGCTACTTTGTGGGGAATGTGAGGACCATTCTCAATGCAGTTTACATAACCTTCATCTTGGGAGAGTAGATGAAGGTGCATTTTCACCTTCCAATGGTGATAACTGTCTTTGTCAAGAACTGGGATCTTTACTCCAATATCTTTCTTACTCATCTTTGTTAGATTCCAAGATCTTTAAACTCTTTGTATGTCAAGAGCCTGCTCTGATACCAATTGTTATTCCTAGAGGACTAACAATGAGATTTACAGAAGGGGGGTTGAATGTAAATCTCAAAACTTTTTCAGGTTTTGAGAAGTTTATTAAAGCAGTGTGTTCTAGATGAACAAGTGTATGAATTGCTTTGAGCTAATGCAGACAGATATATATTCAAACACAAAATGTAAAGAACACAACAAACTTTAAAAACTTTTCTGGTGGATTTGTTGTTCCACCAGAGATGGTATATTAGAAAATCTGTGTTCAACAATGTTGATCACAGCTGCATCCTAGTACAAACTAGATGAATTTTCTCTCAAGATATTTCTTAACAGCTCTGGAAAATCTCACTCTAATTACTAGCTTCTTCTTGGTTTATATATTACCAAGTGTACAAGTGAAAAACAATATAAAATTACAATAGTAAAATAAGTTCTTCACTTGCTTCTTTTCCTGTTCACTCAAGTACTTTGTTGACTATTGCATCTTTGTACTAAAGAAGAACGGCTGCTTTTTCTGTTGATCCTGAAATTCGGCTACCACATCTCACTTTTCTCTGTCAACCCATGTGCCTCTGTTTGTAGGTACAACTACCACTTATCAACGGCTAATTAGCAGAACATCCGTTGAAGCTTTCATCCGTTGATGACTTCATCCGTTGAAGGATGTTATCCGTTGAAGCTTTCATCCGTTGATGCTCTCATCCGTTGAAGGATGTTATCCGTTGAAGCTTTAGAGACATCCGTTGAAGCTTAGCTTCTCATCCGTTGAAGGTCTTTAAGTCATCCGTTGATACCACTTCATTTATACAAAATTACAAGGCATGAAATATTTACAATTGGCCTTCCTATCTGCATATCATCTAGTAGTCAACATGACTTATAGTTTCTCTCAACTTCTAAGAATTACATTTTAAATACAGAGACTGAAATATGCTACAATACTAGACTTATTTCTAAGTAAAGCTACACCATCAACGGATAGCCAAAGTGGTCTTATCCGTTGAGGCTACAGACACTAAATTTCTACTTAAGTGTTTTGTTAAACATATCATCAAACTAATGCACATATATTCCTAACACCATTCTTTAGCAAAAACTGATTGAGACGCTCATACCAACATCGAGGGGACTGTCTCAATCCATAAACAGACTTTTTGAACTTGTAGACATAGTGTGGATATTTTTCATGAATGAAACCTGGAGGCTGCTTCAAATAAACTTCTTCCTTAAGATGACCATTTAAAAATGCGCTTTTAACATCCATTTGGTAAAGCTTGAATCCTTTGTGAGCTGCAAATGCCATTAGAATCTGAATAGCTTCGAGACGAGCTACAGGGGCATATGTCTCGTCGAAATCAATTCCTTCTTGTTGGTTGTATCCCTGAGCCACCAAACGAGCTTTATTCCGAATAATGTTACCATCTTCATCCTTCTTGTTCTTGAAAACCCAACGAGTACCGATGACTTTTGCATTAGAAGGAGGAGAGACAAGTTCCCAGACTTGACAACGTTCGAACTGGTTCAATTCTTCTTGCATGGCAACCGACCAACATTCATTTGCAACAGCTTCTTGAGCATTTTTCGGTTCAAATTCAGCAACAAAGGCACAGAATGCACATAAGTTATGAAGCCTGCTTCACGTAGAAATCCCTTGATCTAAATCAGTAAGAAGATTATCTGGTGGATGATTCTTCACAGTCCTAGAAGACTTAGGAAGTTGAATATTACTCATCTCTTCCTCATTAGAATTGTCTGCCTGGAAATGAATAGGAGTTGTCTCATTCAAAAGAGACTGCCTCATTTCCGCTTGTAAAGATTTATCCGGAGGAGTAACAGATTTCACATTTGAAACACTATCGGGAGTCTTTGGAGAGCCAGAAGATTCATCTGAAGCTTGAGTAGATCCCGAAGAATTATCAGAAGACTGAGATGGACCTGGAGAGTTTTGACTGCTTGATTTGTCAGAATGAGACTGACTCTTTTCAGAATGAGACTGTCTTATTTGGGAATGAGACGATAGATCCGCAACATCTTCTTCAATTTGAGATATCTTCAAGGCAGATTCATTAAATGCAATGTTGATAGATTCTTCAACTTTGAACTTGATAGAATTATAAACTCTATAAGCCTTGCTTGTAGTGGAATATCCCAAGAAAATTCCTTCCGTAGACTTAGCATCAAATTTTCCTCGAGTGTTCTGTGTATCTAAGATAAAATATTTTGAACCAAATACTCGAAAATAACTGATGTTAGGCATTTTATTCTTAAGCAATTCATAAGGAGTTTTAAGCAAAATAGGACGAATAAGCACTCTATTTAACACATAACAGGAAGTGTTTACTGCTTCTGCCCAGAATTTACGTGGCAGATTACTTTCATGAAGAAGAGTACGAGCAGTTTCCTGTAGAGTTCTGTTCTTGTGTTCAACAACTCCGTTTTGTTGAGGTGTACGTGGGGCAGAGAATTCATGAGTAATGCCTCTAGATTTGCAGAAAGTCACGAAATCTTTCTCGAATTCTCCTTCATGATCACTACGAATAGTCTTGAGCTTTAAAGAATACTTAGTCTCAAGGTTAGTAATAAGATCTTTGAATTCACTAAAAGCTTCATCTTTAGTACGTAAGAATAACACCCAAGTAAAACGAGAGTAATCATCTACTATAACGAAATCATAATTCTTACCTCCCAAACTTATATATCTTTCTGGACCAAAAAGATCTAGATGTAACAACTACAAAGGAACAGAAGTTGATACTTTATTCTTAACAGTAAAGGAAGTTTTCACCTGTTTTCCAAGCTGGCAAGCTGAACATGGTTCTGACTTCTTGTATTTCAGCTTTGGTAAACCTCGAACTAACTCATGTGAGGATATCTCTCGAAGTAGATCCATATGAACATGACCAAGACACCTATGCCACAGATTCTATTGTTCTTGAACAGTAGCTAGGCAGATTTCTTCTTGCTGCTCATCAAAATCTAACACAAAGATGTTTCCCTTTCTTTTGGCTACTAAAGCAAACTCGTTAGCTTTATTACCAATATAGGAAACATCTTTATCAAACTTAACACTATGACCAGCATCAGTTAACTGACTTACGCTAATAAGATTATATTTAAGACCATCAACTAAACGAACATTGTTAATAGCAAACTTGTCGTTACATATGGTACCTTTACCTACGATACGTACGGTATTGGAATCTCCAAGAGTAACTAAGCCTCCATCTTTAGTGATTAATGAGAGAAACTTTGATTTATCTCCAGTCATGTGACGAGAGCAACCGCTATCAATAATCCACTTGTTTCGAGGAACATGGACTTTAAAGCATACCTGCAAAAGATCCTTTATCTCTTAGGTACACACGTGACTTTGGGTCCTTGAATGTTAGTATCATAAATCTTATACAAATGCCTGTCAGATTTCTTAATCCACATTTGAACAATATTAACAGATTTATGCACAGATTTAGATCTAGTTGCTGAGTTAGTATCGTGGCCCTTAATACCACATAACCGAGATGCAGAATTAGTGTGACCAGATTTGCCACAGTCTTGACATTTTTCATAAGGCATCTTGTATTTCATAGGAGTTCTTTTGTAGCCACTTTGAAAAACTTTCTTCTTGTTGGCTGATCTATACCCCAAACCTTCTTTGTCAAGAGAAGATTTATGTTGGGCAAGTAAAGCATTCAAGGTTCCTTCTCCATGAAAATATTTGGCTAGATCAGTTTCCAGCTGGGCAACCTTTTGCTCGAGTTCAGGAACTATAGAATCAGAAGATGCATTTGATTCGGCAGAAAAAGTTTCCTTCTTTAATGCATCAAGACATGCATCTTTCATCTCGATCTCATTCTCGAGGTAGTTGACTTCTTCTTTCAGCTTAGAGACCTTCTCAGATAGTAGCTTGTTTTCTTCTACTAAAGATTCATCTTTGATGGAATCATCAACCTCATTGAGAACCTCACTCAATGCTTATTTAAGATAAGCATTCTTTTCTCTTAACTTTCTATTTTGAGCCTGCAAGGTTAGTACATCCTGAGATATATATGAATTTTTATTAATTTGAACAATATGTACCTCATCATTGTCACTAGAGTCAGATTCAAGTCCAGCAAAGCATAGTTGAGCTAATTTACCGTCTGAGTCAATTTCCACTTCAGAATCATCACACTCAAAGTGAGTAAAGCTTTCTTTTTGGCTTTGAGCTTGTAGCAATCTTTCTTGAAGTGACCTTTCTTTCCACACTCAAAGCATGCATCCTTGTTTTGATTATTTTTGCCTTCCTTACTTGAACTAGGTCTGAATTCTTTCTTTGGAAATGAAGACTTCATGGGTCGTTTAGATGCATTCTTTTTGGCCAGAAATTTGTGGAACTTCTTAGTGAGAAGTGCAATCTCCTCATCAGAATCTTCAGAAGAATCACCTGCATCTGCATTAAGAGTCAGAGTCTTTTTCCTGGGGCTTCATCTTCTTCATCATATCTACGTAGTTGGTTCTCGAATTCTTCCAATTCACTGAACAGTGTTAGAGTATCCATAGTCGAAAGTAGTGTCGAATCCTGCAGAATGGTAACCTTTGGAGCAAATTTCTTTGGCATTGCTCTGAGGATTTTCCTATTGATCTCAGATTCAGGAATGATCCTTTCTAGAAGTGAGATAGAGTTCATTAATGTCAGAAACCTCCCTTAAGCATCTCGAACGCTTTCATCTCTTTCCAACCTGAAACCTTCATAGTCACTCATTAGCATACTTAATTTTACTTCACGTACCTTAGACGTGCCTTCGTGGCTGACTTTGATC
The DNA here is from genome assembly GCF_009905375.1 of Apium graveolens. Classification (NCBI taxonomy): domain Eukaryota; kingdom Viridiplantae; phylum Streptophyta; class Magnoliopsida; order Apiales; family Apiaceae; genus Apium; species Apium graveolens. The sequence goes on along the minus strand of NW_027420843.1, from coordinate 73,684 downwards.
GTATCCCAGATCTGCTTGGCAGTAGTACATGCTGATACTTTTCTTAATTCTGTAGCTACCATGCCATTGAGAAGAGAATTCATAGTTTTAGCATTGGAGTTCATTGCATTCACTTCTTCAAGAGAAAGATCCTTGAGAGATTTTGGCTTCCCTTCTTTCATGGGAATTGTAAAACCATTTTCTACAGCATCCCATTCGAATACATCACACTGGAGAAAGATTTTCATCCGAAACTTCCAGTCATTGTCGTTTTCAGCACCATGAAGCAGTGGTGGATAATTGTTTGAATACCTATCTGGTTGAGCCATAGATCGCTAGCAAAATAAACACTAAAAAGAGAATTAAATGCACCTAACCTGATACCAAATGAAATTCGTAGGCTCAATCGAATTAGTTAAAGTGCAACTGTTCACGAATGAGACAGTCTCTTTTGTCTTAGAAAATGAGACAAACTATATCTAAATGAGACAGACACTACATATTCAGCAGAATGTAAATTGCAGAAATATAATTAGAAATGCTAAAATACTCAAAATTTGATGGTACCTAGCACTATTTTTTATAATACATTCATATATTTATATTTGTGAATATTACCATTATTTTTTAGAAATGCCCAAAATACAATACTTTCCAGCTTCAAGTGTCCAGAATACCCACCTGCCAAAAATAACCACCGACTACGCATGCTACATATGTGTATTCAGATTTTTAAAATTTTACAAAGAATATGCATTTTGAACATGCGTATTCACTGTTACTGTAGGCATGGTGGAAATGCGTATCTCTGTTCCTGTAACAGTGAATACACATGAATACGCGGATATGTGTATTCTTAACGAATATGCATGTTAGACATGCGTATTCACCTGATATTTTGGGCTCTCCCTCCCGTCAAATGGTATTTTGGACATTTTGTTTTTTCACCTTATTTTTTAAAAATACCAACATACAATGAGAATCTATTAAATCAATGAGAATCTATACTTCTTTTTTATTTATAAGTATTAATCAAAATGTATTTGTATAAATTCACTATCGTCCTAAATTCAATACGAGTCTTATTATATCTCAAAATATCATATAAATCCTTCTCAGAAAAGTTATCGAAATCCATGAAAGAATACACGAAAACATCAAAACAGAAAATACTAACATCCCAAAAAAATGGGCACAAATAATAATTTTGATAACAAGTTACTCAATAAGATTTCATCCCAAAAAGAATTAGATCTTGATTTATTAAAAGAAAACTGAAAAATAGAAAAGAGCGAATAAAGAGGACGGGGAAAGATCGAAAAGTGAAGATGGGGCGGCTAGAATCCTATATACAAACTCTCAAACCCTATTTTATTTTAGTAAATTTTACTTCTACTAATAATTATGTAGTTCTGACAGAAAAAATAATAAATAATTATGTAATACAATATATTAAAGCATCTCCGGTGATAATAAGAACTTTTAACCAAAAGTGTGTCAAACATACCTTCGCCACCGCTATCGGATATGTCGATGACTGCTAATTGCAATATATACCTTTACATTTCATAGACAGTTTGTAGGGTTTAAAATTCTGGTGAATACTCTATATAATAATAACCTCCCTATTGTCCCAACTCTGACTAGTTATAATTAAGAATAATTTCTATATCCTAATATTTTAGGCTTTTCCAAGTCCATCATTTATTTATTTTCCTCGCATAAATTATATATATACATATATAGGTATGTACATATTTATATACACACAGATATCTGTCTCTACGATAAATATATATATAATAATATATATAATGTCCTTACATTATTTAGTTTGCGCGTCTGATAGGGAATAAAATAAACCCTGATTGCGTAATTAATATCGCATTAATTGTATTGACATTAGGATGACAATGAAGCCCAGTTAGAAAGGGCCCAAAACCCTGATTATTAATTAATTTCGTAATTAATTAATAAGGGAAAAATCAGCTATTAAGAAGAGTCCCAATAAGGACATAAATCCTAGTAGATTAGCCTCCAAGGGACCTAAAAGGATAAGGAATCAGTTTCCTACTATTTAGGACTCCTAAGTCTATTCTAATTCTGAGACTTGCCCACCAAGTCTCCTAACCCAAGTCCAATTCAAGGACTCCCAACACCTATATAAGGGGTCTCACCCCCACCAATCAGAACTACGTTTTTTGGCTTGATTCTCTAATTCACAGAGATACGTAGACATCTCGTAAAGGCAGAGTTAAGCTATGAAACACGAGAGCAGCCATTAAAGGCCTTGAGCTCCCGAACCTTAGCAATAAATATAGCAAACAATAATCTTAGTTTTTTATCCATAATATTTGGCGCCGTCTGTGGGAAAACACAACAACAACCATGGCGAAAACACGGAGAACAGTTAGAGCCCTTGAAGGAGGAACACCAATGGGGACAACCCAAGTGATTTCTTCAACTGTGGAGGTACCTCCTCATTCAACTTATGCAACCACGCAAAGAGAAGCCCAGATAGGGGCAACTAAACCTCAGCCACAAGGGACGATTCCCTCAGCTATTCAAGGTACGAATCCCCAAGTTCAACAACTACATGCACCTGTAAATTCTCGACCCATTGGGTACGAGTATTCAATTATTTTGACTACTAACCCCCCATATGGGATGCCCCTTTACCCCGAGGTTGGAGGAAGCGGACATGCTGGGCGGAGTGAAGCACGAGGGCGATCACCCCCCTATATACAAGATGATGGAGTGGCCCCAAAAAGGAGGCGTGCTGACAAAGTGCCGATGGCTGATGGTCGCCAACGTCCTAGGAGCACCCAAGGGACGAATTCCCAAGAAGTGCAGGAAAGGATCAGGGCTCATGAGGCTGAGATTTAAAAGCTGAAGCGCGACTTGGAGTCACACCAGAACACCAGACCCCAATTACCCTCAAGGGGGAGGAATCCCCCTCCTATCATAGACCTGGATGGTCCAATACAGAGAAGGGCTGTTGTCCCAAGGGCTGATCCAAGCAATCTTCTTCCCCTTGGAGATCCTGATGATCCTACTCCGCCATTCACTGAAGAGATAATGAATGTTCATATCTCAAGGAAGTTCAAGATGCCCACTATCAAAGCTTATGATGGCACGGGAGATCCCGCTAATCATGTCAGGACATTCTCTAATGCACTGTTGCTGCAGCCCGTGAATGACACTATTAAGTGTCGGGCCTTTCCTCAAACCCTGTCGGGTATGGCTCAAAGATGGTATAGTCGTTTTCCCCCGAACTCTATTGGGTCCTTCAGAGAATTAAGTCAGGCTTATATTAAGCAATTCATCAGTGGGAGAATGCATGAGAAAAGTTCGGCATCCCTCATGAACATTGTGCAGGGGGCGAAGGAACCCTTAACAGACTACCTGAATCGTTTCACGAAGGAAGCTTTAAAAATCCCAGACCTTGATGACAAGGTAGCCATGATAGCAATGCAACAGGGAACTAGGGATGAGTTTTTCGAGATGTCCTTGGCCAAACGCCCCCCTGAAAGCATGTTGCAGCTCCAGGATAGGGCAGAGAAGTATATCAAGGTGGAAGAGAGTATGAGGAAGACAGTCGTGAGCAACGAGCCCGTAGGAGGCAAGAAGCGGAAAACTGATCTGGAATATATTGCTAAGGACAAGTATCCTAGAACTGAGGAAAATCCTGACTCAACTCCCAAGAGAGGAGGACCTGGACAAAAATTTACTGAGTATGCTAAGCTGAATGCTCCAAGGAGCCAAATTTTAATGGAAATCGAGATAGATCGAGATATTCACTGGCCTAGGCCCTTGAAGGCCGACCCTGCCAAGTTAGATAAGAGCAAGTATTGTAGATTTCACAAGGATGTTGGTCATGACACCGATGAGTGTAGGCAACTGAAAGATGAAATTGAGTTCCTTATTAGAAAAGAGAGGTTGAACAAGTACACTGGATATGGAGGGGATAGGAATAACAATGGAAGAAAGAACTTTGAAGATCGTAGGATGGACCAAGACGATCAGGGGCGGAATCCCCAGCCTAGGGGACCGGTGATAAATACAATCTTCGGAGGACCACGACCCCGAGGGCCTGTGATAAACACAATTTTTGGTGGACCAACTGCTGATGGGTTATCCAAGAACTCCAGGAAAACATATACTAGAGAGGTTATGCATATTGTTGGAGAAGCCCCGAAGAGGGCCCGGACAGGAGTATCAATGACTTTTGATGATTCTGATCTAGAGGGTGTGAAATTTCCTCATGACGACCCGCTGGTCATAACACCAATAATAGGAAACAGCCCGGTGAAGAGGGTCCTCGTAGATAATGGTGCTTCAGTGGATATCTTGCTTCATGACCCCTTTTAAGGATGGGTTATAATAATTCACAATTAACCCCGACCAATATGTCGATATATGGATTTGCAGGAGTAGAGTGCCCCGTGGAAGGGATAATTAAGTTGCCAACAACCATAGGTCAGGAACCAAGGCAAGAAACACAAATGTTGGACTTTGTGGTAGTGAAGGCTAGTTCGACTTACAACGCTATCATGGGAAGAACAGGGATACATGCCTTCAAGGCAATCCCTTCTTCCTACCATTCAGTTGTGAAATTTCCCACCTGGGATGGGATTAGAGAAGATAGAGGAGATCAAAAAATGGCTAGAAGTTGTTATGTGGCCTCACTGAGGGCAGATGGAGTCGGGGGGCAGGTTCTACCTATTGAAAATTTGGATATCCGAGAGAATGATGAGAAAAGGAGGAAGCCAGCAGAAGACTTGGTTCTGATTCCTTTAGACCCTGAGGATCCTAAGAAAGTGACTTTCATCGGAGCAACACTAGAGGAGCCCCTTAGAGGGAAGTTGGTGAGGTTTTTACAAGAAAATAACGATGTGTTTGCATGGTCAGCAGCTGATATGCCAGGCATAGACCCGGAACTAATCACTCATAAACTGAATGTGGATCCAAATCGGAAGATGGTGAAACAAAAGAAAAGAAGTTTTGCTCCAGAAAGGCAGGAAGCTATAAAACAGGAAGTAGAGAAGCTCTTAGAGGCTGGTTTCATTGAGAAGATTCAATTTCTGGAATGATTAGCAAACCCTACAATGGTGAAGAAGGCCAATAGAAAGTGGAGGATGTGTATAGACTTCACTAATCTGAATGATGCATGCCCTAAGGACTGCTTTCCTTTGCCAATGATTGATACTTTGATTGATGCCACTGCTGGGCATGAGATGTTGAGCTTCATGGATGGATTTAGTGGATACAATCAGATTAAGATGCACAAGGGCGACATCCCAAAGGTATCATTCATCACTGACTTTGGTGTTTACTATTATCTTGTTATGGCATTTGGTCTTAAGAATGCAGGAGCCACCTATCAAAGGTTAGTAAATAAAATTTTTAAGGATCTTATTGGCAAGACTATGGAAGTCTATGTTGATGACATGTTAGTCAAGAATCTAGTAAAGACTGATCATATAACCCATTTGAGGGAAGCTTTTGAGGTCCTGAGGTACCACAAGATGATGTTAAATCCTACGAAGTGTGCTTTCGGAGTAGGGTCTGGAAAGTTTTTGGGATTGATAGTCTCCAAGAGAGGAATCGAGGCAATTCCCGATAAAATAAAGGCAATCCTGGACATGGAGCTACCAAAAAACTATCAAAGATATTCAAAAGCTCACTGGAAGGGTTGCTGCGTTGGGACAATTCATCTCCAAGTCTGGAGACAAGTGTTTGTCGTTCTTCAAGTCCTTAAAGAAGGTTAAGGATTTTGTATGGAGTGAGGAAAGCCAGAAGGCATTCGAGGAATTAAAGAAATATATGGCCCAGGCCCCGTTGTTGGACAAGCCAGCTTTGAATGAAGTCTTGTACTTGTACTTGGCCGTTTCAGAGAGTGCCTTGAGCGTTGTATTGGTTAAGGAGGAACTGAAAATCCAGAAACCTGTATACTATGTCAGCAAAATTCTGCATGGAGCAGAGTTGAATTATTCAAGTATTGAGAAGTTTGCTTTAGCCTTGGTAATGGCTTCAAGAAAGTTGCGTCCTTACTTCCAGGTTCATAAGATTGTGATGCTAACAAACCAACCCCTGAGAAGTATCATTCACAGTCCCAAGGCTAGTGGGAGGTTGATCAAGTGGGCAATAGAGCTGGGAGAATTCGACATCAAGTATAAGCCACTAACGACAATAAAAGCCCAAACATTGGCTGACTTCGTGGTGGAATGTACCATACCCAACCAAGAAGTCGGGGGGCAGAAAGATTATATACCTCAAGACAAGGAGGTTGATAAGGGGGACAAAGAAAAGGATGATAAGGAGAAGGAATATTAGGTCCTCTATTTTGATGGAGCATCAAAAACAAATTCAAGTGGAGCAGGTTTGGTTTTACAAAGCCCTGATGGGTTCTTAATTGAGTATGCAATGGAGTTAGATTTCTTGGCCACAAACAACGAGGCAGAATATGAAGCTCTGATAGCTGGCCTCGGCTTAGCAGGGACAATGAGAGTCAAGAACTTAAAGGTCTGTGGAGACTCGAAGTTATTCATATCCCAAGTGAAGGGAGAGTTTGAGGCAAGGGATGATACGATGGCTAAGTATGTCCGCCTAGTAAGGGCTGTGATGACTCAATTCGATGAATGCCATGTTGGGCACATTCCAAGGGAGGAAAATGCTAAGGCAGATGCATTATCGAAGTTTGCTTCATCTGAGATAGAGGAAAGTTCAGGAAGTGTATACTTCCGCGTTCTGAAGACACGGAGCATTGATGTTAAGCTTGTAGCTCCTATAGGTCTGGGGATATCACGGATAGATCCCATTAAGACCCATATTCAAACCGATTGGTTGCCAAATAATGCTACTGAAGGATGGAAGTTGGCTGTTCGAGCACTAAGATACTCCTTGATAGATGGGATTTTGTATAAAAGATCTTATGTAGTTCCTTACTTAAGATGTCTCAGGCCCGATGAGGCACGCTTGGCTCTTGAAGAAGTGCATGAAGGTATATGCGGGCAACACTTGGGGGGTATAGCACTAGCTCACAAGATAACCCGTTTAGTTTCTATTGGCCAGAAATAATGGCTGATGCTAAAGAGTATGTAAAGAAGTGTGACCGCTGTCAGAAACATGCACCTGTCGTTAGACAACCCCCAAGATGCTGACCTCCATTAACTCTACCATCCCCTTTGCTATGTGGGGAATGGATATACTTGGGCTCTTCCCCATGGCCATGGCACAAAGGAAGTTCCCGATTGTAGCCATTGATCATTTTACTAAGTGGATTGAAGCCAAGCCTTTGGCCAAAATCACAACCGAACAGGTTGCGCAATTCTTGTGGAAAAATATCATGTGCCGATATGGAATCTCACGCATTCTTGTCACGATAATGGGAAATAATTTGATAATACAGAGCATCAACGAAGAGCCTCCCTCTATTTTAATAAAAGGGTTAAAGAAAGGTTCTTTTACCAAAGAGGCTTGATCTTAAGAAAGATTGAGGCTTCAGGAGTTGAAGAGAAAGAAATGTTAATCCCTAACTGGGAAAGACCGTATAAGGTCAAGAAAACATGAGGATGAGGATCCTACAAGTCGGAAACCCTGAGCAGTGACAAAGTGCCTCATACCTGGCGTGTTTCGAAGCTGAAGGTTTAATATGTTCAGGACATAAAAGACATGTTCCTGGTACTTAGTAGTAAATGGAGGAATAAGGTCGACCAGTGTACGAGCATCCAATGAATAAAATTCCTGAAGGACCAAAGTATCAAAAATAAAAGACGAATATGAAATCAAACTACAAATGCAGGAGATCCTGAAGGATCAGAAATCAAGTCATGATGAACAATTAGGTTACATACTGAAGATGTTCAAGTCCATGAAGGACCGCAAATAGATAAAAGCCACACACGGCAAACAAAGCCATGCAAGGCCTAAACACTGAAGGACAATCTATAGTCCAAAATCAGATGATTGGCCAATAATGGTAACCTCAGAAACAACCCAAAGGCTAGGAAAGCTCCGCAAATTTACCATATCCGGGTAAGAGCTATGAACAGAGCCAATGGACATATTAACGCATCATCATGGGTGTCCATCATCTTGAATAAGTCTTCCGACCGTCGATAAACGCTAAGAGAGCTCTAGAATCCCAGTCCTGAAACTTTCTCTCAAGTTTCTTCATCAATGCCTCCAAGGCCATGTGCTCACTCCTTCATTTTGCACTCCTAGTGAAAGAAGCTGCGAAGTAGGCGTTGGCCTAATAAGAAAAAGATATTAGAAATCTAACTTCACGAAATGTATATGGTCAATTGGAGTCCACATTACAAACTCCAGCCTACCAAAGAAGGCTGATCAGCCTCAAGAGAAAGCCTTTGACCAACTGGAGATCCCTTAGAAAGGGCTCCGCCAGACCGGCCTCCAAGGGATGCCCTAAGCCAGCCAGGCTCCTCCTTTAATTTGTGAAGTACTGAAAGTTCTAAAAAGAATAGATGTACCAAATACAAGGCATGAGCCCCGCACATCCCCGCCTCAGGAAGCTGTTCGCCTAATTGGAACAAACTTAACCAATGGAAAGATAAGAGGGGTTAGGCCAACTTTAACAAGGTTCCTTTGAATTATGAGGACCCATCAAGAACACGAACGTGATAGTTTATGTTCGAGATCCATCAAGACATGTTGTCCAAGAAAGCAAAAATGTTTCCCTTTGACCAACCAGAGGAGGTCGAGTAGCCATCCACGAAGATCTTTGACCGTCTAAAGGGTCCTTGGATGAGGTCCCCACCCGGAAAGGCACTCCCTCGAATAAAAAAGAGAGAAGTCAAATCCACGAATTGATATTGAGAATATTGAAGTTCAAGAACTTCCATGAAATAGGATCCCGAAGGGCCAAGAAGCTCTAGACATTAAGGTTACGGCCGACCAGGGCCTCAAGGGCTTGGTCTCTATGGCCGACCAAGAGTCCTTGAAGCTGACTCCTCCACATGGAGGGTTAGGCCGACTAGGATGTCCTCCAGGAACGTCTACAGACGTCCGGAACTAATAGGGATGGCCCCTAAGAGAAGGTTCCAAGAAAACCATGAACTAGAGCCAATGGATGCTCCTAATGAAGACAAGAACTTCCACGGAAACAAGTTTCGTAAAGACTAGAACCCTTACGGAGGGAAATAAGTTTCACGAAGAGTAAGACGCTCACGGCTACCAAGAGTCAGTGACGCCTAGCCCTCCACAAGGAAGGATTAGGCCGACTAGAACCTTCACAGAGGAAAATAAGTTTCGTGAAGAGTAGAACGTTCACGAGAACAAGTACATAACGCTCACTAGAAAAAGGGCCAAACGTCCAAAAAGAGCAGAATTGGCCGACCAGGCCACATGAAGGCCTCATAGCTGACGGGAACCCATGTAGGGTTGCTCCAGACCCTCCTAAAGGTTTTTTGGTGGAACTCCTATGAAATTCCTTGAGAATTCTTGAAAAAATAGGCGCCCGATGAGAACAAGTTCTGCAAAGACTAAGGAGTCCATGAGAACAAGTTCCGAGAAGGCTAAAGAGTCCATGAAAAACAAATTTCGTGAAGACTAGGACATCCACGAAAACAAGTTTCATGAAGAATAGAACGTTTACTAGAAAACGATCAGAAAAGCCTGGCTGAGGCTAAACACAAATCGATAGTCTTAAGGGACAAAAAGCCCAGTATGTTTAAAGGCCCAAGAAGAAAGCCCCGAAGTGGAACGTTCCAGAATACTCCAAGAAATTCTAAAGGAAATAAATGAACAGGGAAGAAAAATTCAAGAATATTCCCAAGAATTCTAGAGAATTCTAAAGGAGGTATTTAAATATATTAAAGTCCGATTATAATTAGGAAGAGGCCCGATAAAAGGCCCAAATCCAATTAGGATTTGGAAAAATAGAGGCCCAAGTCCAATTAAGATTTGGAAGGATACAAGCCCAAATCCAATTAGGATTTTGTAAAAGAGAAGGCCCAAATAAGGCACATTCCAAGTTGAATAAAGAAGAAGCCCAATAAAGACCAGGATTAAGGTCGAATTTGAGGTCGTGAATTTTAATCGAATTCTTTCGAACAGACACCCGAAAATTACGGGTAAAAAAGACCAGGATTGAGGTCGAAATCCAGGAAAATAAGACCAGGATTGAGGTCGAATTCCCAAATCAAGCACGATATTTTTCGAGGAAAAGGACAGAATTTTCGACCTAGATCCAGGTCGAAGGTTCGACTAGGATCCTGGTCGAAATCCAGGTCGTGAATCCTAGTCGAAACCTTACGACTAGGGCTGAGCATTCGGTCGGTTCGGTCCAAAACCGGACCGAACCGAATAGACCGAAAAATCGAATAGTCATTTTTTCTTGGACCGAACCGGACCGAAGTTATATTATGGACCGGACCGAACCGAACCGAAATAATTCGGTTCGGTCCGGTTTTGGACCGAATAGACCGAAATTTTTTTCAAAAATAAAATTGCATTATAAATTAAATCACAAATTATAAATTTTAAAATATAATTAAAGTAATGTGATATGTAGAGTTCTAATACTCCATAAATATAATTACAAATTATAATTTTTGATTATAATTTTTAAGATATATGTAAAATATATGTAATACAAAATTATAGTATTTATGATTTGGTCTATTCGGTCCGGACCGAAATATTTGTGAAAAGAACCGAACCGAACCGAATTTTAATTCGGTCTATTCGGTCCGGACCGAATAGACCGAATTTCTGAAAAATTTAGGACCGAACCGAACCGAATTAGCACGGTTCGGTTCGGTTTTTCGGTTTCGGTTCGGTTTTGCTCAACCCTACTTACGATCAGGAATCAAAACAAGGACAAATTTTCGACCTAGATCCAGGTCGAAGGTTCGACTAGGATCCTGGTCGAAATCCAGGTCGTGAATCCTAGTCGAAACCTTACGACCAGGAATCAAAATAAGGACAAATTTTCGACCTAGATCCAGGTCAAAGGTTCGACTAGGATCCTGGTCGAAATCGAGGTCGTGGATCCTAGTCAAAATCCTTCGACCAGGATTGAGTGGCTGACCCAAAATTCGACTAGGATCCAGGTCGAATTTTCGAGTAGGATCCTGGTCGAAAAAGGGCTGAATTTTTTTTAAAAAAAGGTTTGTGAAAAATTCCAGAAAATTAAGGGAAAATTCCTGGAAATTAAGGGAAAATCCCCGAATTAAGGGAAAAATCCAGAAAATCAGGGAAAAATCCAGAAAATCAAGGAAAAATCTCAGAATTAAGGGAAAATTCCTGAAAATTAAGGAAAAATCCCAGAATTAAGGGAAAATTCCTGAAAATTAAGGAAAAATCTCAGAATTCGGGGAGAATTCTAGAAAATTAAGGGAAAATTCCTGGAAATTAAGGAAAAATCCCAGAATTAAGGGAAAAATCCAGAAAATCAGGGAAAAATCCAGAAAATCAAGGAAAAATCCCAGAATTAAGGGAAAATTCCTGAAAATTTAGGAAAAATCCCAAAATTAAGGGAAAATTCCTGAAAATTAAGGAAAAATCCCATAATTAAGGGAAAATTCCTGAAAATTAAGGAAAAATCTCAGAATGCAGGGAAAATTCCATAAAATTAAGGGAAAATTCCTGAAAAATACCAGAAAATTCCTAAAGAAAGGGAGAAGGTAAGAAAATGATAGGGAAGTTCTAAAAAACAACCCTGAATCTGTGTACAAGGCAAATCATTGTAAATGTGTAGGTCGCTTCACACTTTACGCCAAAACGATACCCTGTAAGGGAACGAATGAACTTAACTTCTGCGAAATCTTTTACGATTTCCCAGAAGTTGGGGGGCAAATGATAGGGAATAAAATAAACCCTGATTGCGTAATTAATATCGCATTAATTGTATTGACATTGGGCTGACAATGAAGCCCAGTTAGAAAGGGCCCAAAACCCTGATTATTAATTAATTTTGTAATTAATTAATAAGGGAAAAATCAGCTATTAAGAAGAGTCCCAATAAGGACATAAATCCTAGTATATTAGCCTCCAAGGGACCTAAAAGGATAAGAAATCAGTTTCCTACTATTTGGGACTCCTAAATCCATTCTAATTCTGAGACTTGCCCACCAAGTCTCTTAACCCAAGTCCAATTCAAGGACTCTCAACACCTATATAAGGGGTCTCACCCCCACCAATCAGAACTACGTTTTTTGGCTTGATTCTCTAATTCACAGAGATACGTAGGCATCTCGTAAAGGCAGAGTTAAGTTATGAAACACGAGAGCAGCCATTAAAGGTCTTGAGCTCTTGAACCTTAGCAATAAATATAGCAAACAATAATCTTAGTTTTTTATCCATAACAGCGTCCATGATCACTAATCAGCTTGATCACCTTATTATTAATTTGTTTAAAATTCATGCATTTGATATATAAAAACTATTTTTTAACTAATCTTAAAAATTCAAAATTTATATGTCAACATATACTAAATAATAACCACCGTATAATAAGGGTCCCAACGATATTACTGTACTTACAATTCTATCCTAAATTTGAACAAATATTGTATTAAGATGAGCCATCTATGAAAAACAACAAGAAAATTGGCTAAAACAAAGCCGGATCACTTACTACCTACAATTCTATCCTAAATTTGAACAAATATTGTATTAAGATGATAATCTGCCGCCATCAATGAAAAACAACAAGTAAATTGGTTAAAACAAAGCCGGATCACTTACTACCTACAATTCTATCCTAAATTTGAACAAATATTGTATTAAGATGATAATCTGCCGCCATCAATGAAAAACAACAAGTAAATTGGCTAAAACAAAGCAGGATCACTTACGAAATGATCACTAGACGGATGGACTATTCACAAAAAAGATAGAAACTTGAAATGATTGTATTAAGGTTGCTGCAGCCACTCCTGGATTGCAGAACGAAGAACATGGTTGGGAACGAGAACATCATTGGCGAGATTTTGATCTGTCATTGGTGACTTATCATTTCCGCTCTCTAGCCACCCTTTTATGGCCTCAGCTTCATATGTATATCCGTCAGCTGCCACTACAGGATCTTGCATAATTTCCTGCAATGTCAAATCCCGCAAAAGAATCTGTTCTTAACTCATATTTCCAAGAAAACTCAATGTTTGCATTTAAAGAAAAGCAATAGAAACTTAGCCAACAAATTGTTAGTGTAGTGGTTGAGCTCTTGTCCCAGTTGCGGGAGGTCAAGAGTTCAAATTAATTAGCAAAAAGGGAGCAATAGAAACTTAACAAAACCTCGAGAAAAAATGATTGAGATATATAACAGTTATGCGAGAGTGAAATTTCAGCAGCTTACTAACCTGGAAGATTGGACAAAAATAGAACTGGGGAATCTGACCATGATCCTCTGAAGCAAACCGGGATGAGGAGGCGCCACAAGAAACCCTCATCGGTTCAAACATCCTCCATACTTCTGAAATCAAGTCCGGTCTTCTATTATGACTCATCTCACAACAACTCAATGCAAGGAGAGCCAACTGTTTTGCTCGCACAAATGGCCAGTCTCCAGCTGTAGCATCCAGCAGGTCTTTCATATTTCCGTTATCAAATGCAGATTGTACATCCTTCGCTATTCCCACAGCTGGTCTTCCAGTCAATAGTCTTAACAATATTATTCCAAAAGAGTAAGCATCTGATTTTCGAGTAAGCTCTCCAGTGGAAAGATATTCAGGGTCAATGTACGAAAAAGTGCCCTTTGGATAATCTGTTCGGCAACATGCAGTGTTGTTGCTCGACATCTCATCTTGAGAGATTAAACAACAGATTCCAAAGTCACTTAATTTGCTCACATGGTTGGCATCCAAAAGTATGTTGGCAGGTTTTAGATCACCATGTATAATGCTGCGGGGTTTGCAAGAATGAAGAAAGACGAGTACAGAACACAACTCTGCAGCAATACGGACCCGAGTTTGCCAAGATAGTGGCGGGGTGTTGTCCTTGCAACTGAGACGATCCTCAAGGCTTCCATTGGGAAGATACTCGTATACAAGTATACAAGCTTCTGGGCAGGCTCCTATGAGAGTGATAAGGTTTGGATGCCTCAACTTGCTCAAAACATTGACCTGATTCAGAAAAATGAACAGAGAGAATGCATGGATTAGTATAAATTATTCATGTTTCTAAATTCACAAATGATGATGGTTTACCCAGAATTGATCCAGAACTATAAAACTCTTAATCAGCAAAGTAGAAAGCAGAAATTGGATACCCTTGATAGAAACACTAATTTTATGTGGGATGGGAAAACCTTTATATGACATAAAATATTTTGTGATTAGTAATAATTGACCAACAATTTTAAAACATGGATGCTTTGAGGTCTGGTTAAGTGTTTATTAGCATATCGAGTCAGTCAGCAGTGCCATGTACAGAGAAAAACAAAACAAGAGATAACATACTAATCTAAACCAGCGATAGAAATTAAGGAAATGTCAGAGAATTTTCTTTGTGAATCAAGACTTTTAAGCCGTTTTTGTTTTTAAATGTTGAATTTAACTCTCTCTACATGCTATTAGACCAAGATATTAAACTATCGACATACGGGATTAATTTCCAGACAACATTTACCTCTCGTTGAAACTCTGAAGGCCCTTGTGAGCTATCAGAGTGCAGAACCTTTATAGCTACTTGAGTATGACGAAGGACGCCTCTATATATACTTCCATAACCTCCTTCTCCAATCTTCAAGGATAGGTCAAAGTTGTGAGTGGCTTCTTCGATTTCTTTTAAAGAGATCTGATCACAAAACGTAGTCATATGTTCAATTGAGGTATACTCTGCATATTTTTTCCTCAATTCCTTAGCTAAACCAAGGGCATTTTCACGCTCCACCAGCAATTCATCCTTTTCTTTCTTGTAGCTTTGCAATAATTCAACAGCCTTATATATCTTTTCTTCCAGATCCTCCATCATTTTATCAGAATTTTTTATTTTCAACTCCAGAGATGATTTCTGTTCAAGGGCAAGCTGTAATTCTTTCTTTACTTCATGTAACTCAGGCTTCAGCTTCTCAATTTCTTCTTTTCCGCTAGCTAGAGCTTCTTCTATTTCTTGCTTCCGTCTCAATTCCTCAGCATATGAGCTTTCTGAAGATTTGGCCTACAATAGAATTACAAACAACCACAAATAAGAGCTCAAAATTGTATGAATCGAAGGCATTGATAGTCTACCATCTGAAATTGCAGATGGAAGCACAAAATCATATCATTCAGCAGACCATGAAACCAAATTTTAGAGCATTATAATTAGATTACTCCAATTTATCATCAAATAAGTAGTGAGATATTCAACCAGAATAACTAATTACCTTTTTTTAACTCGATCAATACCATAAAATTAGAAAGAAAATACATAAGTTTATCTGGAACTTTACCCTGCGCATGGCCTCGATTGCAAGCTTTTCAGCTTCCTTTCGCCTCATTGACTCTTCAATTGCATTTTGCCTGAAACTGTCTACCTCCACCATGGTTTTTTCGAACTCATCATAGAGTTTACTGAATAAAATCTCTTCCTGTTATGTTTCATAAATCTTGTCAGGAACACTTTATATTTTAATTGACTGGAAAGTATAACTTAAATTCTGTGAGGGATTAGAGATCAGATTATCACTATACGTAAGTTCACATGCTCGCAGTAGATAAATATTCAATGACTTTTTGTACCTGAGCACTAAGAGGCGATAAATTACAAAGTCCGACTTCAGAATGAGGAATTTCCTGAAACTCCGACCTATTTTGGCTCCCCTCAGGTCTTGCAAAAGATATTAGACTAAGATCAGCTACCATTTCACTAGAAGAATGTTCACATAAACTCACTGAAGCACTTCTCCTTGAAATAAAATCCCACGCATCAGAGTTTCTCTCAGTGCTTACGCTGCTGCTAGGAGTTAGCCCTCCGTTGGCATCTGGAGAAGAAAATGCTGACCTTATCCTACGAAGGTACGGGGTTGATTTAACGAGTTGATTATTTTTCCTTTCTTGACCAGTACCTGGTCTCAGAGAGCTCGACTGTAATAAAATGTTTGAAGTTGGTGGAAGTGGTGGGGATAATACTTCAGAATCATCTTTATTTATGTCACCTCTCCTATACAAGTATTTGATTCAGTTAAATTAGTTGTGGTATTAATTACACGTGAAAAATAATGAATTTAAATATTGATGGGTAACAAATAACAATACAATTGGCCATCTTATCAATGATTGGGCTTTGAGAATGAAGAGGATAAGATAACAAGCTTCTACACAAGTTTGTTCTATAAAACCAAAAATGTTCTACCATATCAAAGAACCAAGTCAATGTACTGTAGTGTAGCAAGATATAGAGTTACCTAGTGTAGACGAGGTTCCCCTTGCAGACATACCAAATGTGACAGGAAACAGGTGCTTTCCAGCAAACATATATTGCTTTCTTGGACTTTGGCTCCACCATTTTTCTGAAACATAAATCAGCAAGATCAGAAATCTCAACTGTGCATTATTATAGCTTTCTGTTCACTCAAAGAACAAGATTTATAAGCTTTGTCAGTTTATTTTGAATTAACTGTATACATGGCGCCGCCTGAAAGCAAACACCATTATGTCATGATATGCAAGATGCAATATCGTCGAGTTTTAATTATATTGTATATATCTTAATTACTGTACGAGACAACAACACAAAACAATTACTTGCTAGCTTCAGGTACTCAGAAATGAGAAAAACGAATCTTGTTATTTGCAAATTAAATGAATGGCAATATCTGGTACTGGAATCAAGTACTGATAAAAGTTAGGATGTGACAAATTAATGACAACTTGTCATGTTATATATACTTTGAATATAGTTTGTCGGCAGCAGCTCCCATTACAAGCTTCTTGATATTATGCATGGTTATGAGCTCCACGATGCCCTTCTCAATAGAGTCCATTTCAATGTGCAGTTTCTCTGCCGGGGCCTAGAGCAAGAAATAATGGGTGATTCAATTAAGAGAAAACTTCGTAATAAAGATATCTACTGCTACCTAAAAATCACCGTCATTTAATAATCTTGTGATTATATCCATTATCTATTGAAGAAGAATACAATGATGAACTTTAGCATTTTGGTAGTAAGAGAAAGTATTTTTCATCAATATCTTATTAAGTGTAAAAAAACTGAACATTTATCTTAATTCTCAATGATTATGAACTTTATGCATTCTGCAATACATGTAGTTTGGAAGTGCAAATGTGAAAGAGTACAGAAGAAAAGAATACCCTTGCTCGCTCACAGATAAGCTTATATGTTTCCAGAAGATTATGCATATGTAGCCTCTCTGTATTATGGTAAGTTCTGACTTGGTGGTCTTCTAGTCGACTAATTGAAAATTTTGTACCCACTGCAAAAGAAAAACTTATATAAGAATGGCATGCAAGCAACCACTGTAATTAGAGAAGAAAAACACACTTTCGACTACATAGATTGCAGTTTGCACACAAGGATGTACCAAGAAGCTTTACTTATTTTTGTTTAACTATGTAACATATCGCTGTAATATAGGGGGTTCTCGTCTATCCCTTTAAAATGCATCATGTTAGTCCTCTCAAGATAGTTAACATCTAAAAACCAGTAAGCATGAAAATAGAACTGCTAAATCAGAAATTGTCCACTTAAATAAAACTATCAGGCATGATCTTCAGTAACTAATTCACAATAACTTTAGTCTAGGCATATGACAGTGGCAACTGGCAAGTATGATCTGAAACACTGAAATCAATATTATCATAATAAAATAAATGTCCATACACAGGATATGTAAAGAAGTTTCATACTTATGGGTATTTTCTTTGCTGGCTGATGAACATGGAGGATGCACAACTTCTTTCCATCGAAATTCCGCAATGCCCATTTCAAAGTTGATTCACTCTCCTTGACATCTTTACCCACCAAAACATAGATCATCTCTTCATCCCCTACTGCTACCTCTTCCACAATTTCACTCATACTTCCCATGAATCCTTGTAGTGCAGTATCATGCAACCTTGTCATACTATGCGAAAGATCGATAAACGGAAGTGCCAAAGTCATTAAAATTCACTAATTCCTCAAACCCTATCCCCCAATTTCACTCCTATCCTCTAATTTAACTTGTCAAACAAATTCAAGAAAACACCCTTCTACAGAACCAACCTAAAAATCCAATGTGCATACTATCATTCTATCAAATACTATATCTACATGTAATCAAGAAAACACTTTTTCTTGATTACAGGCTTTTCAGCTTCACAATTAATATAATTGACACAAACACATACTAATCCACAAGCCACAATCTTTTATGCACACAAACAAATACAACTCTAATATTTATTGCAACCATGATTCTCAAATTTCTTAATAAAACAGTAAAACCTCATAGAACTAATTAACCTCTCTCCCTCCCCCCTCTCTCTCTTTATCTCTCTCTCTCTCTGACAAAGTGATAAAAGCAAACAAACAGTAGTAATACTGTAACAGAGGAAAGCCTATAAATAATAATAGTATAAACTATGAAAGATGGAAAGCAAATATTAGGAAACAAAGATTTAGCATCAGCTGAGACAGTGATGTTTTACAAATTTATTTATTGTTATGTGTAAATATAGATTTGCAAACAATACATGTGACCTACATATACTAATACTAAGAAATTGCGTGTACAATATCATGTCATGTGTGTCTCTGCATCTGCATGCATGTTATGATCAACCATCTATTATTGTGTTGGATAGGCCCACATCTTCATTGTCTTAATTTCTCATGTCTGCAGTTCTACTTTGCTAAACTAGGTAGTACAGTACGTCACATTGGAGGACTAGGATGTAATATAAAAATTGAGGGGGTGTTTGGATAGTTGTAAATGATGCCGGTTAATGGGAATCGGAACTTCAATACCAACAATACCATATTATAGCAAGTCTAACAGATCCCTTATATGAGCTCTTAAGTTCAAAGGGTTTTAAAAAAAAATAGCATTACAACAATGTTTAGTACTTCTTTATATCACTAAGATATAAGAAAAAGTATATAAATGATCCTGCTTTGAAAAATAATATCATCAGAGCTTCATTATTTATCTTTAACCCTTATAATATTTTTATCAATAAAAAATTCATTTATCATTCTTCTTTTTACATTTCTCTCTCTCTCTTTGTTCCATTTATTAATATAATAATAATAATAAGAAAGAAATATAATGATCATTGTTGTAGTTAAAATTCAAAATCATATCTTATATTACTAAAAATTAATATTTTATAATATTTATAAAGAAACAACATTGTTGGACTTGCTCTTATATTGTTTGGATCTACAATTTGATGGTCAAAAATGGTAACCTCATTCTCACTCATTAGATGATTAAATCATATCCTTCTTAATCCTTATCCATTTAGTTATTATTTCATACCCATTCACATTTCCTTCATTCTCATTCCCCAATCCCATTCCTATCACCGATCCAAATGCCCATGTGATAGCAAATATATGATTCCATAATATTTTGATTTTTTGTAGACTTTTGTAGGAGATCAATTTTAGAAAAATTATCAAAATTACTATTTAATTTAAGTTTTTTAAACAAACTATTTAGTCCAAGAGTGGTGTATTCATTCAAGATTTTAAAAAAAAAATTAGGGTTTTTGAAATTAAGGGGTATTCAATTTGGATTTTAAAAAATCATTTATCTGATGGTATTCAATCAGGATTGTTTAAAGCCTTTTAAAATCTGAGGGTATTGAATTTAGATTTTAAAAAGTCCTTGAAATCTGATGGTATTCAATTTGGATTTAAAAAAATCCATCCGATATTCAAAATTCCATGAATATTTTTTATTTGATAATTTTGTGGATTTTGATAGATTTACTAGTACATTTTTTATCTTTTGAAATCTCTCTAAACTCGATGAGATTTTGATGGATTTGAGAAAATTTTAACTAAAATCATCAAGACTCTACAACATTTTCCATCAACTCTCTTAAAATCCATGTCGAATTGAAATCAACAAAAATTTTCCAAAATTCATGGATAATTATCAATTCTTTAAAATCTAGATTGAATACACCCCCTAAGTTTATTTGCAATTTTATTATTTATCAAAATTTTTGTAAAAATATGGTTTTCAACTAAAAGTAATCACATATGTAATTTCGTTTAGGTTTTCTAAAAAAACACTGAAATTGCATTCGAGTTTACATCGAATTGCATTTGAGATCGCGTCCGAATCCGATTGCGATAGATTGTAAAATTGTATTTTTGTTTAAAAAATTTAAAAACACATTTTTACAAATTAAGAATTAAAAAAATCGTATTTTAACAAGAAAAATTTCGAAAAAACGTAATTTTTAAAAAAGTCTTTCTTTTTTTATTGCTGATGCTGTCATGCAATGTCAACATTATATCACTGGCCGGCAGAAAGTGTCACTTTCCAAAATTGATAATTTATAATTCTCGCTTTGCTATTTATTTGTAATTATTTATTCCGCTTGAATTTTATGGATCAAATTGATAAAATATGGATTGAAATTTGTATGTGTAAATATATTATGTAATTGAAAAAAATAAAATTTATATCATCAAGAAGGACATCAAGTACATAGTTTCAAATGTGATTTTTAGTTTTTTTTAAATAATACAAACTATTTTTAATTGTTGATAAAAAAAATTGCATACAGAACAAAGTACTCAACATTAATATCAACGTTTCCAGATACAAACACACACAAGATCATCAAAAACACTTGTCTGCATGCATTCAGCAACTGCTCCTGTTATGTAAACAAAACAAACAGATGCAACAGAACAAATTATAATCAACTTCCTCGTACGTAGCAAGTACGCACAGCATTGTTCCTTGTCTCCAGAATCTTGGTCCAGAAACATACAAAATGTAGTGCTAGAATACTAGAATATGCTCTGAGTATATACGGAGCTGACATTCGAATGGAGAAAGAAAACAAGATTTTTAGGACGCGTCAAGGCACGTGTTTGCTTAGAATCGATTAGCCAGACTTTGCAGCTCTTAGGCCTGCAATGTTGATCTGATGTGTACTATGATGCATTAAACGAAGAGAATCAAATAGATGGCGAGAAGTGATGAATTTAAGTATAGAAACTATGATGTGCCTAGTGGAGATGAATGTGGCAGTTTTTTTTCTGAAGCCATCAAAAGTGTGCTGCTCAAAGCCTGAGAATGATGGAACCTAGAGTAGTAGGAGGAAGTAAGCGAAAACAAAACTGAATGTTGCAGCTGACTTGTATGAATGCCTCAATTACATCGTTAACCTCTGCAGTACATTCCTCGAATTATTTTGGTGTTCGATTATGAATTTTTACTCGATATTTGTAGTATACTCCCTTGCAAGATTCTAACAACCTATTCAGTATATCAGATTCACAACTTATGAATTTTTACTCGATATTTGTAGTATACTCCCTAGACTTGCAAATTATTTTGGTGTTCGATTATGAATTTTTACTCGATATTTGTAGTATACTCCCTAGACTAGCAAGATTCTAACAACCCATTCAGTATATCAGTTTCACAACTTATGAATTTTTACTCGATATTTGTAGTATACTCCCTAGACTTGCAAGATTCTAACAACCTATTCAGTATATCAGTTTCACAACTTTTTCCAGTAACTTGAGTAAAGGAAGCAGGTTATCAATTTATTTAGTAACCGGTCCCTACTTAAATAACTGGAGGTGGGAGGACTCGAACCCGAATCTCTCCCTAAACCGAGCTCTGATACAATGTTAGGTAACCAGTTCATCTAAAACTTTAAGGTGGTAGAGGAAGACTCGAACCCGAGTCTCTCCCGAAACCGAGCTCTGATACCATATTAAGTAACCGGTCTATCTAAAACCTTAAGATGGTAGACGAAGCCCCGAACAAGATCTTATTACCAGATTTCAAATGCCAGAAAAAAGCATGTGAAGAAACTGAAGGATTCTAAGAGAAGCAAGGCAGAGAAGGAGAAAGTCAGAAAACACAGTAGCAATATACTTTTAAATCAGATGTACTTAAATTTTCGATAAGAAATACGAGCTTAAGACGCGTTTTGACTCATTCTTGACATGAAATTGACATGAATGTAAATCTTAAAATTCTGGAAAGCTTAACATATGCAAGGACCTAAACTTTGAACTTCAGTTAGGAATGGCTAGTGATTCCTTGAATGCAGCAGAACCCCTGATCTTCTTAACCAAGTCTCTTAATCCTGAATCTGTAACAACAACAGCAAAATATCTCATATTAACAAAAGATATTCAATAACTAGTACTACAAAGCACACCTAAATCTGACATTTAAAAGAAAACCTAGCTTACATGTAACAGGCGAATCTGCACCCACAAATTGATCATCGGAGTTTGAGCAATAACGATTAATATGTCCACGATCTACGTGATCAAACTGAGAAGTATCCATTGGTTGAAACAAGTTTGCCATGGTTAGTATCAAATCAAGATCATCTTCTGTAAATTCACTATTAGCCAACCACCATTGTCTATGCTGCTCTTTGTCAGGAGTTTTTCGGAACAATTTTCTTCCAAGGCAAAACACGATAAATGAATCGTTTTCATCAGACTCCAGAATTTCAGTGGCCAGTTGGTTAGACATATAGCCATCACTACATGATTCCCAGAATGCAGCAGAATCCCTGATCTTTTTAACCAAGTCCCTTAATCCCGATTCTGTAACAATAAAAAAATCTCTTAATACTGTAAACTGAAACAAAAAACAACAATAAATCTCATAATACAGAGAATCAGGAGAATCAGCACATACATGTAACAGGAGAATCAGCGCCATCAATTTGAGCAGAGCGTAACCTATAAAGCTTCATATGTGCACGACACTTGTCTAGCTGAATATCTGGTCCAAACAAGTCAGCCATGCTTGATATCAAATCAAGATCATGTTCCATAAATTCACTATTAGTCAACCACCATTGTCTTAACTTCTCGTTCCCAGGAGTTTTTCGAAACACTTTTGTTCCAAGGTAGGACAGTATCACCAAATCTTTTTCATCAGACTCCAGAATTTCATTAGCATGCTGCTTAGCCATATATTCCTTAAAAATGTATTAGATTGGATTTTCAAACCCTGTGGATTTATAGCTTAAGGTCCTCTTATATATAGGAAACAGAGGGTCAGTCTCTAAGAGGAAGCTGTATAGTATGAACTAATTAACTTCTTACATAGCCAAGAAAACCAAAGAACACATGTTTGAGGAGCTCTCTGACTTCTGATCATTCTTTTTTTCAAAAACAAGAACTTACCGCGAAGATATTTTAATATATGCTTTAAATTTTTGTTACATTCCGTGTTTGATTTTTGTGTTCCGTACTTTTTTAGGTTCTACAAATCGAAACTTATTAAATTAACTATATTACACACACATAGGAGTCGAACTTCTGACGTCCCGTAAGGGGTACAAGAGCTCAACCACTGCATTAACACTTCGTTGGCGATTCCCCTATGAATATGTTGGACCTATTTTTTGGAATTCGGTTCGGATTGCTGAATGATTCTTCATATGCAGCAGAGCCCCTGATCCTTTTAACCAAGTCTCTTAATCTGGAATCTGTAACAACAGAATTTAGTAAACAAACAATTGAATACACAAATTTATAACATACATGCTACAGGTGAATCTGAACTGACAAAATGTGCTCATGAGAAATTAACAAATTAACAATTTACAGGCTCATGATATCTGCAATCAGACTTAAAAACATCCCTTGGCAGAAATAAGTTTGCCATGCATGATACCAGATCAGGATCATCTTCCGTGAATTCATATTAGCCAGCCACCAGTGTCTCTGCCTCTCATTCCTACGAGTTTCCGGGAACAATTTTCTTCCAGGTTAGAACAAAAAAATGGGTCTTTTTCATCAGACTCCAGAATTTCATTGGCCACGGAGCCTTAACGTGTACTTGATTCCCAGAATGCGTATAATCCCTGTTCTTCCTAGTAAACGTGCATGCAAGAGGAGAATCTGCACCAAAATAGAGAAGAGATATACGAAAGCAGAAAGCTGGTAAACGTACATGTAAGAGGAGAATCTGCGCCAAGAATTTGGTCATCAGAGGTTGACCTATAACAGTTGATAACTGCATAATACTTGTCCAACTCAGTAGCTGATCTCGACAAACCACCATTGTTGAATTCAATTGCAAAACACTTTCCGCGACTAAATTAAGCTAATTTACAAAAACATTCTTTTCTGATACTTGAATACAAAGGTATTCCAGTAAGATAGCTAACAGAATATCAGTACTCTGATATAATAATCAGAGTACTGACTCAATTAGCTAACAGAATCAGTCGAAAACTTATGAAAAATCAGTGCCTGTATGATAATATTATGAACCAAATTTCACATAAACAAACCAGGGAACCTATCATAATTTTTTTTTATCCCTGATTGTGGCAAAAAAACAGCAAGTAAAAGAACTCAAGACACAAATCTAAAGAACTAGAGACAAATATTAAGTCCTAAAAATTCTTCTTTTTACAAATTTTCAGCAATTCCTTCACCATCTCATCAATATATTCCTCTTCTTTTCTCTTTATCTTATTCTTCATCTGTTTAGCTTTCTTCCTTGCAGCTTCTCCATCTTTGTCAACAACCACTTTCTTGATCACTGCAGCTATCTCCTCTCTATGTAGCTTTCCATTTGAATCTCTCTGAACCTCGATACCCACTCCAGCCTCGTTCACTAGTCTAGCATTTATCGGCTGATCAAGTTGCATGGGCGCAGCTATAATTGGTACCCCGTATGACATGCTCTCGTTCACCGAGTTCCATCCACAGTGACTAACAAAGCCTCCAATGCTCGAGTGTTCCAAGATCGTCGACTGTGGTGCCCATCCCTCCACAACTTTTCCTCTGTCTCCAACTTTATCATAAAATCCTTTAGGCAGCTTCTCTTCAATCTTAATATTCTTTCCCACCGGAAACCTTACCACCCATATGAAATTAACAATGGACAACATTAAACCGCGAGCTATTTCCTCAAAATCTTCCTCGTTGAGATAATACTCACTTCCGAAGGACACAAATATTGTCGACCCTTTCTCCTTCTTGTTAAGCCATTGGATAATCTCGCAATTTTCATCTTTACAAGTAGGAAGTTGAACCAAGGGACCAACTTGTACTACTCTCTTCTGAGTCATTGCAGAGAGATACTTACTATATTTTCCATCCATCTCTTTAAAACCCTTGATCAAAATTATATCAGTTGATCTTTCAAGGCTTTTCATCACCAAATCATTCTCAACAGACTTTATTCTTAGCTTCTCCTCATGAACCCTCTCATAATCACGATAATAAATCTTCGAAAAAGGGAACTTAAAGCCCGGAGCCTTATAAACATGCAACATAACAGAAGTCATAGCAGAACTAGTAGCTATAAACTGCACAGCAGGTATTTTAAGTCGCTTAGCAGCATCTGCAGGCCAAGGCCGCATAAAATCATATATCAACAAATCAGGTCTGACAATTTTGAGAATGTTCGAGAAGTTTGGCTCCGCCCTGTCAAAAGCACGTTTCAGAGTGTCCATCAGATGAGGTGGAAGGCCATTAGTAGTATGGTACTCAGAAGGAAGATTTGTGAAACTTTCGAGATTTAGTTCTACTAGCTGGATTTCAGATTTTTCACCAATCTTTTTTCGAATGGAACTAAGATTTGCATTAGTAGAACACAAAGAAACTTTGAAGTTTCTCTTGCTAAGCTGATGACCAAGTTCTAAGAAAGGTGATATGTGACCATGGGCTAGCCATGGTAACAATAAAACACTAGTTTTTTCGGTTTTAGCATCCATCATATGAATGCTAGCTTCTCTGTTGTTTTTCAGGCTCTGTATTTTCATTTCTCTCATGGACTAGTGTGTGTTAACGGAAGGTTTTCGTGATAGATGGCAAGTTATACAATGGAAAGAATGCACGGAAAGAAAACACAAATGATCTATAGAGAAGAGGTGCTAAGAACTTAAAAAAATTTAGTTTGGGAATTTGATTGGGGAGTCTTATTTATACCCTGATTTCATATTTTTTTTATAGGACATAGGAACGCCGCTCAATATATTTATTCTCAACCACGGTGTCTTGTTAGGACTTTAGGGGCTTATCACCCCAAGCTAACAAGTTTGAATCTACGAGGAGACACGGAAGTAAGTGGATTATCATGCTCGGTGGAAATGAGTGTACTAGTAGTTCTCCGGATTAGTTGAAGTGCCTGAAAGCTGGCCCAGACATCGAAAACTTGTTACCTTGCGGTGATAAGCCCCTAAAGTCTCACTATAACACCCGTGATTGAGAATAAATATATTGAGCGGGGTTCCTTTCCGATATACAATAAAAGAGTTTATGAATTCATATTTTTATCGAAAATAGGCGGCAAATCAATAAATTTTATTTTGATTTATCTAGAAGTTTTCTTTCCAGTATATAATAGAAGATATTTAAATTAGCAAAAAAAGATATTTATGAATTAGGACTGATTTGTGTTTATATTTTATTTAATTTAAATGATTTTATTGCTTTAAGTTTAATCAAGTGCAATGAATTATAACTAAAAACATAATTATTTGTACGACACACAAGCATAGAGTTATCTATCCCGTTGAACTGGTAATGTTTTTAGTTGGTCTCTTTCTCTTTCAGTGACTGCCATTTGCCAAATTTTGGTTCAGAAAAATTCTCTAATTAGAAAAGCCTAACAAACACTTTTAGTTATTTGTTTTCCCCAGGCTTCTCTTTATACAATGTTCCAAATACTTTTACTACTGCAGTAAGATCAGCAGAGACTTTGCTGTTAACTTAGAACAACGAAACACGTACTCAGCAACAGGGGACGACAAGATATAAGCCCACGAAACACGTACTCAGCAACATGGGACGACAAGTATAAGCCCTTTACCCTTTGAGGGCATAAAATTCTTACAAACATATACTGAGACCTATTATTTGGACTTCAGTAATGAATCTGCACCAGCAATTTGATCTTCAGAGTTTGAAAGATAACGATATATTTTCAAGCGAAAGTTATCTTCCGAATTAGAACCATTCGTTGGTTGAAACAAGTCTGCCATGCTTCAAAAATAACGATCTATATTCGCGACATAAATGTCTTTCGAATTAGGAGCATCTATATTCGCTTTCAAATTAGGAGCATTTATTGATCCAAACAAGTCTGACATGCTTGAGATCAAATTAAAATCATCTTCCGTAAATTCACTATTATTCAACCAACATTGTCTATGCTCCTCATTATCAGGAGTTTTTCGGAACACTATTCTTCCAAGGTAATACAAAATACATGGATCAGTTTCATCAGAGTCCAGTATTTCACTGGCCAGTTTGTTAGACAGAGAGCCATTACTAAATAACTCCCGGAATGCAGAATATTAATGCCCTTATCCGGATTCATTTGCCAACAGAGGTTTGGTGCAGTGGTTGAGTTATTGTCCCCTGTAGACAGTAAGTGTGTGTGTGATTAACGAGCAAAAAAAGTGTAAACAACAACAAACGAGAAATCTCATAATACAGAAATGTTTAATCAAACTAACAAATTCCAAAAAAGTATATGAAAACTAGTCTCCTTACATGTAACGGATTTATTTGCCAACAAAGGTTTGGTGCAGTGGTTGAGCTATTATCCCCGTAGACAGTGAGTGTGTGTGTAATTAATGAGCAAAAAAGGTGAAAACAACAACAAACGAGAAATCTCATAATACAGAAATGTTTAATCAAACTATCAAATTCCGAAAAAGTATATGGAAACTAGTCTCCTTACATGTAACAGGGAGATCAGCACCATCAATCTGAGAATCAGAGTTTGACCTATAACGATTTAAATGCATACGACACTTTTCAAATTTAAGAGATATTTGACGAAACAACTCATATCTGCTTACTATCAAATCAAGATCATGTTCCGTAAATTCGCTATTAGCCAACCACCATTGTCTTTTCTTCTCATTCTCAGGAGTTTTTCGAAATGCAAGGTAGCCTAATACAGCTAAATATTTTCCTTCACACTCTAAAAGTTTATTAACCTGTTGGTTAGCCATTTGTGCCTTAAGAACCATACTAAACTCAAAACCTAAGGGTTATTATGTTTATAAAGCACAAAAAAATAGATCACAGGCACAGAACCCTAACCCTAGAAGAAAAAGAACATGGATTGCAATTTGCAACAATGAGATTGGTCACAAACAAAAGATCTTCGTTTCCTTTTACAAAAGATCTTCGTGTTTCCTTTTACAAAAGATCTTCGTTAACTTTTAGGTTTCAAAAAGATTGCGATAAAAGAATTTTTAAAAAAAACGGCTTGATGCTCGGTAATTAATCAATTAACATCACAAAATTGACATGATAGAGTGTCATTTTTGTCATGAAACTTATTTTAAAAAGGGAAATGTTAGGCATCTCAAAACGATTTCAAAATATTTCTAAAACGCAATCAAACAGAATCAAAAGAAATTTTCTTAATTCTGATTACTTCCGAGTTCGGACTCATCCTATAAAACATATCACACTTATAAAAGAAGCACATGAACTGATACTAAGAGCATATGCACCGGCTCTTCTATTTAGTTGATTCAGCGGCAGTATCAATGGACCAAAGGAGAAGTCATATGCAGCGCTTAATTTTTGCTCCCATCAATTTTTAAAGTTCCATTGATTCATTAATAGGAACATTAATAATCAATGGAGCTCTCAATGGCCATCAAATGCTAGGACCCACATTTTTCTCCTGTACACACTTAATAACAACTATATATTTGAGCACGGTTGGATAGTTTAAGTGATTAAGAGTTTATCCCCTGTCGTCCCAGGTACCAATCCTCGCTCACCCCGAGATTTATGAGAACAGGTACTCATTTGTAAGGCTATAAGCCATATTTGTCAAAAAAAAACAGCTATATATTTGGTCATTTATTGTTATAAAATTAGTAAAAACAAGGTGTATTGTTAATGAATTGATGGAGTTATGTGGGTGTATAAAAACCGAGAAAAAAAGTCGATTTTAAGTGAATAGTAACCAACTCCGTTGATTCAATTGATGAATTAATAAATTAATCCTCATTGGGTGCATATGCTCTAAGAGAAAGCTAAAGCAATGAACTATAACTCTTCTAAATATTTATTCAAGTAAGAAACTGGAATCCTTAAAACATACTTAGGGATCTAATTTGTCTAAATAAGGACATGAACTTCAGTTAAGATGGCCTAATGACTCTCGGAATGCAGCAGAGCCCCTGATCCTTTTAACCAAGTCTCTTAATCCCGAATCTGCAACAAAACAAAATATCTCAGAATACACTTCAGTAATCAGATAATTAAATGCGCAAATGTATGCATAAAACAAACGTACATGTAACAGCTGAATCAGCACCAGCAATTTGATCATCAGAGTTTGAAAAATAAAGATTTTCAAGATGCTGGCGATAGTAGTCATCCGAATCAAAAACATCTACTGGTCGAAACAAGTCTGTCATGTTTGAAACCAAATCAAGATCAACTTCCGTAAATTCACTATTAGCCAACCACCATTGTCTATGTTGTTCATTGTCAGGAGTTTTTCGGAACACTTTTCTTCCAATGTAGAACAAAATAAAGGGATCAGAATCATCACACTCCAGAATTTCATTGGCCAGTTGGTTAGACATATAGCCATTACTACATAACTCCCAGAACCCATCCGAATCCCTGATCTTACTGACCAAGTTCCTTAATCCTGAATCTATCACACAAAAAATAAAATTCAATATATTAACAAACAAATAGATTCCGAAAAAGTATACTCCATCTGTCTCATTGAATTCTATACATTACTTTTTGGCACGCTAAAAAAATTATAAAAAAAATATTATGAAACTATACTTTATAGAAGTCTCGAAATACGTCTAATACCAAACGTATACTACCTACGGGACGGAGGGAGTAAAAAACAAGACTAACAACTTACAGGTAACAGGACAACCAGCACCATCAATCTGAGCATCAGAATTGGACCTATAACAATCCAAGTGCATTCGACACTTGTCGAAATTAACAGCTGGTTGAAACAACTCTGACATGCTTACTATCAAATCAAGTTCATGTTCCGTAAAATCGCTATTAGCCAACCACCATTGTCTTTGCTTCTTATTGTCAGGAGTTTTTCGAAAAACTTTTCTTCCAAGGTAGGTTAATATAGCCAAATCTTTTTCGTCTGACTCTAGAATTTTGTTAACAGCAATATCCATGTCTGCCTTGAGAAGAAGCATGCTTTACTCAAAACCTAAATTTTGATTTTTCAGGGAATATGTGTTTATATAACACAAAAAAGTAGATCACACGCTCATAAACCCTATTCCTAGAAGAATAAGATTTTCTTTTTCTTATTTTGGTTACAATAAAATTACCATAAAAACAGTTTTATAAAATCGAATAAATATTGAAAGTCACATTATGAGCTCAATTGAGATTGATGATATCTAGGGTAGCATATAGGGCTCTCTTATATACAGGTCCTTAGAAAACCCTTATTAAAATAATATAAATATATAATTTATTTTATTTTTCATCATATATAGTTATAAAATTTAATTACCAAATTAAAAAATGAAGTTGCGCACTTTTTTTTATTTAAAAAATTATTTAAATTTGATAAAATAGTTTAAAGTGATTCTGTAGTAGAATCAGAGTAAACTCACATTTATCCAAACTCATTTTATAGTAGAATCAAATTTAAAATTACTTTTTTTTCAAATAAAACGCTTTATTATATTTAAATATAATTATTATTCTACATTAGCAACAAATTTGATGAAATTCTAGCATGAAGGATTCTTTACGGTTCTCTATATAAGAGAGTGCTCTCTTCAAGAAAGGCCTATATACTTAATTACTATACTATAATAACCATTCTGGTAGAACTTGGTATATTTTTTTGGTGTTCAAACTGCACCAACAACAAATATTTATATTATTATTTATACATTACCCAATATTCAGGTTCGAATCCCGGCAATAACAAATATTTATATTATTATGTATAAATATACTTATTAATGATTAATGAAGATCTGTGTGTTGCACGGGTTGTAAAGTAATATTAAAAAATACAATATTAAAGAATATCATTACGGTTTTAAGGTATTTTTATAATTACGGAACATATTTTAAAATTAACAATTTTCCCATCAAAATATACTATGTATCTATAATTTGTAAATTTAAAACAGAATTTGAACTACTTTAGACTTGCAATCTGTCACAAAGTCACAGGTTAAAAATTTAAAACATGAATGAACTCCTCTTGATGTAATATTCGAATAGTCACAAAAAAATTGAGTTAAAGCAACAACTAAGCAAGGAGGCATCAAATTTCACAGTTTGAGATTCACCGTAAGTTGCTTGTTGATTATCTGAACTCCAGAGCTAATAAAATGTATCCCAAAGAAGTTAAGATTCTTCTGAAAGCTACTAATAATGCCAAAGAATGAAGATTTTTACAAGCAAATTACCACATAAACATACTTTCTAGCAACTTTAGCAAGAACAAATAAAACAAGATGATTTCTTTCTCGCTCTTGCTACCTGCAATCTCCACTTCGGAGATGAGGTATAACTAGATCTCAAGATTCTCTGTCAGACAAATGATTATATGTGCTACGCGTAAAACTGTGCAGCAGCATACGAGAGTCTAAAAGGAACATAAAGGTAACATGTAGCTCATACAGAATTGAAAACTCTATCTTGATTGGAATCGCTAACAATATTAGAGTCTAAACGGAACATAAAAGTAACATGTAGCTCATACAAAATTGAAAACTGTATCTTGATTGGAATCGCTAATAATATTAGAGTCTAAACGGAACATAAAAGTAACATGTAGCTCATACAGAACTGAAAACTGTATCTTGATTGGAATCGCTAATAATATTAGAGTCTAAACGGAACATAAAAGTAACATGTAGCTCATACAGAACTGAAAACTGTATCTTGATTGGAATCGCTAACAATGTTATTTATCGCAACTATAATAAACCAAATTAATTATATAAACCAATTGTCAGTAAACCAAAACCCTTGAGCTATTGTAGCAAAAAAACAGTAATTAAAAGGACTTCAAACACATATCCATGAAATTAAAGTTAAGGTTGAGATATATTACGTCCTAAAAAAGGCCACTCTTGTCTTGAAGAATTTGCTTTAATGCCTTCACCATCTCAACGATCTCTTTGTCTCCTTTCATCTTTATGGTATCCTTCAGCTCTTTAGCTTTCTTCCTCACAGGTTCTCCATCTTTCTTAACAACCACATGGTTGATCACAGCCGCTATCTCTTCTCTCTCGAGCTTTCCCTTTGTGTTTCTCATGACCTCATCACCAATGCCAGCCACTATCTCTTCTCTCTCAAGCTTTCCCTTTGTGTTCCTCACGACCTCAACACCGATGTCAGCCAATATCTCTTCTCTCTCGGGCCTTCCCTTTGTGTTTCTCACGACCTCAACACCGGTACCAATCTCCTCCACCAGCTTGGCATTCACAGGCTGATCCAGATGCATGGGCAAGGCAATGATTGGCACCCCGAAGTACATGCTTTCATTGACAGAATTCCATCCGCAGTGGCTAACAAATCCTCCTATGCTCGAGTGCTCTAAAATCTTGGACTGTGGCGCCCATCCCTCCACAACCTTTCCCCTATCTCCAACTTTCTCCCAAAACCCTGAAGGAAGCTCCTCTTCAAGCCTAATTTTCTCTCCCACCGGAAACCTAACAACCCATATGAAATTCACATCAGCCAACATAAGTCCATGCGCAATTTCCTCAAAATCTTCCTTGGACAGAAAATACTCACTTCCAAAGGACACAAATATTGTTGAACCTTGTGCCTTCTTGTTAAGCCACTGGATGATCTCAGAATTCTCATCTTTACGCGTAGGAAGCTGAACCAGGGGACCAACTTGTACTACTGTCTTTCCAGCAATTTCAGAGAGATAATCGCTATATTTTCCATCAATCTCTTTAAAGCCCTTGATCAAAATTATATCAGTTGATCTTTCAATGCTTTTCATCACCAGATCATTCTCAACAGACTTTATCTTTAGCTTCTCTTCATGAATTCTCTCATAATCATGGTAATAAATCTCCGAGAAGGGGAAATCAGAACCTGGACTCTTATAAACATGCAGCATGTACGAAGTCATCGCAGAACTGGTGGCTATGAATTGTACAGCGGGCATGTTAAGTCGAGAAGCAGCCTCTGCTGGCCAAGGCCTCATAAAATCATAAATCAATAAGTCTGGTTTATAAGTTTGGAGAATTTTCGAGAAGTTCAGTTCCGCACTGTCAAAAGCACTTTTTAAAGTGTCCATCAGATGCGGAGGCAGGCCATTGGTAGTATGGTACTTGGAAGGAAGATTTGGCAACTCTTCAAGATGAAGGTCCACCAGTTGAATTGAAGATCCTTCACCAATCTTTTTTCGAGTCGACGTAAGATTGGCAGGAGTGGAGCACAGATAAACCATGAAATTGTGCTTGGCAAGTTGATATCCAAGTTCTAGGAAGGGAGATATGTGTCCGTAGGCAAGCCATGGAAACAAAAACACACTAGTTTTCTTTGTTGTAGTGTCCATTACACGAATGCTAGCCTTCTTTGTTATTTAAGCCCTCTGTAAAAGGTTTTACAATTTTGCAGAGAACCAATGTATATATACCAATGAACTAATGCTAGTTAGAGGAAGCTTTTTTTATAGATGGCAAGGTGCAGAACTGAAGATTAGTGCATGGAAACTAATGCAATGCTAACTTTTCATGATTATAATCTTGTCCATTTTTAAGGTACAATTTACCATATTGTTTCTTTCTCAAATAAATACTTATTTAAGGAAAATAAGATTTACCTAAATAAGTTATAATCAAGGTATTAAGGTAGAAGGTGGCAAACTGGCAATGTTTATATTAGCAAGTGTAAATAAGACCATATCATTCCTTGATATGTTAATGTTTATCATCAATCAAAAATATTATAGTTTAGGATTTCAAGTAAGCCCCTATAGGCTATATGCTAGCTTCATGATACGATCCCAAGCTAAATAAATCTTGACCCGCGAATATGGATTTAATATGATCTGATCCGCTAAGGATCTTATCAGCATATATTATATTTATTATAAATATATTTTATTTTTTTTAATTTATATTATATATTATATATATTATAGTTAATATAACATTATTTCAAAATTTAAATTTGAATTTGTCAATGTGTATGTCGTAATTTTTATTTTATTTAGTCAACATATTTTTAAAAAATGTATTTAAGTTATTAAACGTGATCCAAATTCTAAATAGATCGTCCTAAAATTAATATGTTAAATCTCAATGTTGTCACTTGAGATTGTCACTTGAGATTGTCACTTATCTCAAGTGCATATATCAAAAAACTCATTCTTCCTACGACTCATTTGCATCACTACAATAGTAAATAATGACAATGTCGTTAGTCAAACCATGAACTTGAAGGAATTTTTTTTTAACGTTAAATACTTATATCTCGACAATACTTGAAATGCAATTGATGTCCAACTAAGTCTAAACCCACATATAAATACAACATATAAATACAAGTATATACAAGTATATACATCTAAATACAAGTATATACATATACGTACTAATATATAAGAAGCTCTCCCAATTTTTCCAAAATGAAAAACACACACTTAAATTCAAATTAAAAGTCTTTTACTTATTTATCAACTACAGAGGTACAAGGTTAAGTTTTGAATACTCAAAAGCTTATAAAAGTTTGGGAAATGGGTTTGATGAAATGAATGTATGAAATGAATGTATGAATCTTCTGCTTCTGCATCAGTTGGTTAAAAAAAAGATAACTATTCGTTTGGTCACATGTTCGAATTGTTGTGCAAGACATGCATGTACTATAACTAGGGCTAAATATTCGGTCGGTTCGGTCAAAAACCGAACTAACCGAAAACCGAAGTAATAATTTTTTCCTAACCGAACCGAACCAAATTTTTGTAAAAATCAAACTGAAAACCGAACCAAATTATTTTGGTTAATTCAGTTCGGTTTGTGAAAACCGAAATATTTTAAATTTTGTCAAAATAATTTAATATGAAAACAAAAAATAATTCAAAATGTTAAAAGAATACATATTATATTTTAAATGTAAAAAATTGAAGATACATACATTCACCAATTGAAGATACATATATTCACCAATTGAAGATACATACATTCACCAATTGAAGATACATAAAGTCTGTTTTTTTGTTTTTATTTACTATATTATATTATATATATATAATATAATATAATTCAAAAATATATATATTTAGATTTCGGTTATTTCCGTTAAACCGAATTAATTTTTAGATTAACCGAACTGAACCAATATTATTTCGGTTAAAACCGAAAAACCGAATTAACCGAAATTTTTGAAAAAATTCAAACCGAACTGAACCGAAATTATACGGATCGGTTCGATTTTGCTCACCCCTAACTATAACAAGACTAAGTCAAATTGACAATCCTAAGTAAGTTGTATGATAATCTAAGTTTGCATTTAGTATTGTATCACTTAAGACTGTAAAAGTGTAAATAGACTAGACTGGAGTATTTTTCTGTAAACAGTCTCAAACCTAAGAATAAACTCTGGAAAAAGATCATGAAGATCATGCCTCAGAGACAATGTGAAGAAGTTTGGAGTTAAATAAATTTGTTTTGAGAAAAACATTATAAGTTAAGAAATCTACAAGTCACAAATTAAGTCTTATAGAGAAGTCATTCGAGAACTCCAGAATGAATTATGGACAAGTCAAAAATAACTTATAGAGAAGTCTCAGAGTTATCGACAAGTCAAATGAAGATATGAAGATTGGAGATATCGACAATTCATTTCTGCAATAGAGAACTCAGAGATATCGATAAGTCAAAATTGAAGATGTGAATATTAGAGATATCAACAAGTCAAGTTCTTATTAGAGATCTCAGAGATATCGATAACTCAAAATGCCTATAGAGATTTCAGAGATATCGACAATTCTTTTCTACATGCAGAAATTCAGAGATCTCGACAAGTCAAATTCTCTGATAAAGAACTCGGAGACTTCGATAAGTCAAAACAAATATAAAGTAATAAGAGATCTCGATACGCCATTATACTTATCGAGATGTTGAGTTCTCTATATAACAAACTGGAGATCTCGATATGAAACTCAAAGTACAAAATGCAGACTAGTTAAATATCCAAGATTATCAATCAACAAACAATTCGATCACTGATTTGAAAAATCTATAAAAGCAGCTTGAAGAGTACAAGATCGAAGGCCAAGATTAATTGACAAAGTAAAGTCACAGACATGCACGATTTGCAAAGATACACTAAGCCAAAAATAGAAAGTTTTAGTTAACTTAAAGTAGGGTTTAGTACATGTTATTGCATGTTGTGTAAAACCTGTGTTTATTGTTCTATAAAGTAAACACTGGATGCTTTGTTTTAGTTGTAGCAAACATATCAAAAATTCTTGTAACTCTCTCAAGAAAGAAGTCGAGTTCTTTATCAAAAAGAACCCAAAAATTTGTAACAAGACATACTTGATTTTAATATAAAATTAAGCGAGTTTTGAAGATAATGTGTTCATGTACATGTTTTATTATTTCTGTTAAAATACTTTATCTCTACAAGTTAGATTACTTTGTTCACCACATCCATAACAGTTTAAAAAGCTAAAAAACAATCCAAAACACATTCACCCCCCCCCCCGTGTTGTATTCATTACCTAACAAATGGTATCAGAGTTAAATCTGAAAGCAAACAAATTAAAGATCTTGAAAGAATGAATACACAGAAGCTCAACAGTATCAAAATCCTTACCTTTGACATATCTTACTACACATTATGGAAAAAGAAAATGATATTGTTCATAAGGATGACCAACCCATTATATATTCAGATCCTCAAGAATGGGCCTTTCACTCCCATGGTACGAGTTGAGGAATCTACAGATGGAGACATCGTTATTCCAGCACATTATGCTCATAAAGTTCCTTCAGAATATACTGAACCTGGAAAGGAAGAAGTTTCTCTGGATAGCGGCTTGCAGCTGATTTTAATGGAGTCACTTGACAATGTAATGTACAATAAAATTGTCAACTGTGACACAGTCAAACAGATATGGGAGAAGATAGAGATCATGTGTGAAGGAACATAGGAAGTTAGGTCAAACCAAATGAGGATTTTGGTTTCTCAGTATGAGGGGTTTATGGCTAAACCAAAAGAAGGAATTATTGAAGTTTTTGAAAGGTTCAAGAAGTTGATAAATGACTTGCAACTACATGATAAATATTATGAGGCTTTTGCTAGCTCTTCCTGACCATCTTGAACAGAAAATATCAGCTATTAGAGAAGGACGAGATCTAAGCAGAATGACTTTGGAAGTTCTATATGGAATCTTGAAAACTTATGAACTTGAGATGCTGCAAAAAAATTCATTGAAAGCATATCATGGACATGTTGTTGATGGTTCAAGTGCTTTGATAGTAAATGACAGAGAAGAAAGTAAAGATGAGCAAGATGATCAAATTTCAGTTATTCAAGCCATGGAACAAAAGAATAAAAGACCTGAGAATCAAGTTGTATTAGAGCTGGAGGAAGATGAATATTACACCCTGGATGAGCTAGATGAAATGGATCAATCCATGGCTTACTTGGCTAGAAAATTTACCAACATAAGAGTTAAGAAGCCAGGGTTTTTCAAGAGTAAGGGGCAATATTCCAACAACAACAATTGGAAACCAAAAGCTTAGTACAATTCAACTAGCAAGGGTGGCTACAAAACTGGATCCGTGGACAGATCAAAGATAAGGTGATTCAATTGTGTTGAGTTGGGTCACTTTGCTACTGAATGCAGAAAACCTAAAAAGGTGCATAAAACCTAAAAAGGTGATTAGTTGGGTCACTTTACTCGTGGTTTATGAAAATTATGTTTTTTTTATAATAGTTCCCACATTGTTAGAAAAAAAATAATAATTTATACTAATCGTGCTTCAATCTTTGTACACTAGTATTTTTTCTCCTTAAAAATGTATTTAATTTATCCATGTTGTTTTAAATTGTTAATATTAAATAGTTAAGTAGTAATAAATGTACGTAATAATGAGACATAGTACTTAATACATGCATATAAAATTAGAGATAATTAATGCATGCATATTAAATTAAAATAATTATTAAAATACAATTATGAGAGGCAATTCAGTAATTTTAATATGATTAAATTGTGTCATCCAACCTCATATTTGCTCTATTATATAAATAATATATTTAAATTTTTTGTCACTATTTTCAAAATCGATATAAAGTACGATCACCAATTGGTACTTTACTCTTTATTTCTTAACGAAATCAAGTCATTCAAGTGAAACATAATCACACCCCTATAAATTGAGAGTTATTTTACTATCAAATATTTAATCCCAAAAGTTTATATATTTACTTCGAACCTAACTTAACATACTCTTTTCAATTTTTTGGATGATTTAAAAGACTACTCATCATATTATTGATTTTAATGCAATTGTAAATGAGAAATAGACGAATTTAAAGCAATTTAAGTTAATTCATTTCATTTTGAAACAAATGAAATATACATATTTAAATATCTCAAACGGATTTTTAATGATGGTGGGTTTCGAGAGTAAGATGATTAATAAAAGACGAATATAAATATAACTTTTTTAACGACGTTAAATAGAATTGACGAAGATACATATTGTGTAATATCTAATTTATAACATGTTCCTTTATTTTTAATATAAATTATACAAATATTTAGTTACAATTTGTTAGTTATTGAACCTCTGAATACGCTCGGAACCGAATTCTTTATTCATTTATCAAGATTAAAAATATATTATATCAATTATATTAATACCAAGAAAAGTTATTTATTTAATGAAATTATTTATTTAATGAAGTTATTTATTTATCGAGTTTTTATCGATATTTCCGAAAAATCATAAAAATAAAAATTTACACCAAAAAAAGACCAACTATAATTTGCACGAACACACACATAAGTAAACACAATACACACACATTAGTACATTACACACACATCGTCATCCTCATCAGCACAAAAGAGTCAAACCCCCCCTTCCCCTTCTTATAACAACAAACAAAACCAATCGCTTACTTTCCTCTCCTATACATACACATACACCTATACATACATATCACCCTTCTTGATTTGCCCTATTATTCTTCAATTCCTTAAAAACCCAGCATTTATTTCGCAAATCTTGACTGCCCTTTTGATTGTTTTTTGAAATTTTCACACCCCTTTTCTTTAATTTTCTCTAACTTTTAAAACCCTAGTTCACTTTTTTTTGGGGGAATTTTAAGTTACTGCTTAGTTCAGCATAAAGTTTGTGTCTTTTTGTGCAGATTCATGTCTTTTTGCTAAGTTTTGTGTTTTAAGGTATGTTTTGATTGGAATTTAGTAGAAAGATTGAATTTTGCTTCAGTTTTTGGGTTTTTTTAATCTGGGTTGTGTGAGATATGGTGTGTTTTTGTAGTTGATTGATTGTGTTTAGCTCTTGTTTGCTTTTAATTGAGTTTTCTTGATTAATTTTTTATGGGGTTTGAAGTTGAGTTTCAGTGTGTGTTTAAATGAACTTGTATGATTAAAGGAACCAACTTTAGCTGTGTTTATATCGAAAAGATTCGAACTTGCACTGATTGGATTAAGAAATGTTGATTCACTTATCGTGATACTTTATAGTACTGTACTTGGGTTTGAGGTGCATTTATTTGAAATCGATTATCTAGTTAGAATCTTTGTGATGGTATGAACAGTGATCCCTTAACATGAATGTGTCATCGTATGTTTATTATGAGTTAGTATTGAGCTTTAGGAGCTGTTTGCAACTATTTGAATGAATGTGTTCGTTCCAAATATTCAGGGGTCAATTCTTTGAATGTTATATGTGATTAACTATTGTAGATAATCTGGTTTTAATTGAATTACTTGCGATTTAAGGATCATAATGCTTCTAATCCTCTTAGGTGTTAGGTTAATTGACTTGTGGGATTAATATTATACTGATTCGCATTCTTGGTTCCCGAGTTGATATCGTTGCATTAGGCAACAAAAATTATTTATGTATTGCATTAATTACCAGTCATGTGCCTATTATTGCCCGATGTTATTTAATCTTTTGTAAAAAAATCGGATAAAGA
The DNA here is from genome assembly GCF_009905375.1 of Apium graveolens. Classification (NCBI taxonomy): domain Eukaryota; kingdom Viridiplantae; phylum Streptophyta; class Magnoliopsida; order Apiales; family Apiaceae; genus Apium; species Apium graveolens. Next base: position 33,412 of record NW_027420843.1, on the reverse strand, counting down.
ACTTGGCCTTTTCGTGCAGTATTTATTGAAGGTGAGAGCTTCTGATTGATGTTGTATATATTAATGCAATGTTATTGCTAGATGAACGCATAGCTACAATTTAATTTCCATCTAAAACATTGTCATCTTGTTGTCGCATTTATTGTCGCATTTATTGTTAAGCTAAGACATGTTTCTAACAAAGCGAGTTTCTGTGTGGCATTAATTACCCATCAAACGTAAATTAGTGAGTTTAACTTCTAAAATCACGAAATTGGAGAAATGTTACGTAGTTTTTAATTTCATTGTGAACATGACATGTTACATAGTGCTTTGAAAGGGGAAGGAAGTTGAGAGAATTTGAGAACAAATAGTTTGGTATCAGAATCGTTTAAGAATCCTTGATTCATGTCCGAGTGTATGCATCTAACTGGTACTTGGTCAGAGTTCATTTACATCACCTTTGTCTACTTTAAAAAAGTTATTTTCTCAGACTCTGTGAATTTTATCAACGTAAGATTCCATATAATGTTAGTCCCGTGGTTCCTAGTTATTAAGAATTACACATTTCATCTGAAAGTCATTTTTCCATACTTTTTGAATTGGTTTTATCTTCAATAAGTGTAGCTATGGTTTTAATATATAATTTAGTATTTTGTAATAACTGTAACTTAAGTATTTTTGTTGCATTGTTGAAACATCATGTAATATATATTACCTTTTTACAGACACTTGTAACTACTCATGCCTGAATCTCTATTGAAACGTGCATTATAATTTAGCTGTATAGCTAAACAGGCTCTTCTGAATAAGCTCTTAATGTATGTCCTTTATTGAGATCCATCTTTTTTGCATGTGGAACAATTACATCCTTCATCGTCCTTTATGCAGTCTCATTCAAGTAGCAGTTCGTAGTTTTCCGATGCTGTAGGCAGTATGCAGGTGATAGCTTTTGGAAATGCAAAGGTATCATGCAACCAGCAGCACTAGTGCGGTGAATAACAATGCTATTGGCGGGAGATCGGCCAAGGATTCATCTCGGTCTGAGGCCTCTCCACTTACCTCGAACTTTCCTCTGAATTCAAGGTTAATATTTTCTTCACACTCTTGTTCAGGCCTGGAGGCTTTTTTTTTGTCTTGGTATGTATATTGTACATGTTCACTCATGGTCCTGTTACTCCTATAAGAGGAGACTATTTTGTTTGGAGCAATGCAGTTTGCTTAGTGTAGACTGTAGCTACACATGAACCAATGAATCTCCATTTGTGTTTTGTCTTTTGGAAGAAAAATAATAGTCGTAGAAAGCTTTTGTAAAACTTGATTTGTTCTGGCAGGCGGCAAATACAGGTTACTCCCTACAAACTAAGATGTGAGAAAGAATCGCTGAATTCACGGTAATTTTGGCAATTTGATAACTGATTTTCTTTTAACAGTCACTATTATTGAGAAAATCAGAGCCAATTATTATTTATCTCCTCTGTTCCTCTACCGCGATCTGCTCTCATAAGTAGCTCGGTTGAAAACTTATATCATAGAACTTAGATGCTAGACACATAATAGTTCTCCTATACATCTGAATAGTATTTTTTATTTTTCAGGCTCGGGCCACCTGACTTCAACCCACCAACTTTGAACTGTCCTGAGGAGACACTAACTAGGGAATATGTGCAATCTGGATACAGGGAGACTGTTGAGGGGCTTGAGGTATGCGAAAACGTAGATAATACATAATTTAGTACTTTTTATCTTAACAAATATCTTTTGTGTATTCATTTAATATTAAATTTTACACCCGAGGCTTGTATCACAACTGTTTTTAAACAAAGCGCTTATATAATGTATTGACAATATAATTGGTACGCACTTTTACTGATTCTTAATGTACACTATCCTAACATTTATGCTAGTTGTGGATTCAAGATTCTTAGATTTTTTGTAATAAGATTTGTATAACATGTGGAACATACATAGAAAATAGTATTTTGTAATTTTTTTTAATAGGTCTAATAAAAATTTTCAGTACCCATTGTGACACGGATTAGTTTCTATGTTCCTAAAGTAGTTGCGCCCATTTAGGTTTTGTAGGTACCCTCAGTTAAAGCATTTTTTAACTGTAATATTAATATAAAAGTTTGCTTTTATACAGGAAAGAAATATACAAAATTGAGACCAAAATATAGTTGAGAACATTGCAACCGTATCTGTAACATAAGATTGTATATTATTATTATAAACAATCATAAATTATTGTAGTTTTATGTACCCGATCTTTGTGTAGAGTTATCCATAAGCCCACAACTAATTTTGGGTTTTTCCTTTAATCAAGTTTTTGTAAAAGTTAACGACAAGATATTAAAATTTTTATTATCTTTTTCAATTAATTTTGATTTCTCAACACATATATATAACGGTTTACATGTACAATATCTATATAATCTTGTCTTGTGTTGTATTTATATCTCTTAAAACAGGAATCTAGAGAGATCTCATTATCACAGGCTCAAGCTTTTTCCAGACCTCTAGTTCTGAAGTGCAAAGAGGTAGGCATATTGAGTTCTGTAGCTAGGGAGGCCATCTTTAATTTTACTAATTTCATTTTAATATGCTGGTTTGCAGTCAATCAGAAAATATCACAGGGCTATAAATGAAGCTCGTGCACGGAAGCGCAAGGTGATGTGATTTTCCTTCTTTGTTAATGTTCGTAAAGGCAATACTTCTTTTTGCAACTTTGTTAATGTTCTGCAACAAAGCATGTCATGGTCTACTCTCTCGAATGTTGCCTCTTGCTTTTGTCACTTTTGTATTTTCATTTTATTATCCTTATAGTTATTTTGAATTTGACGATGAACCTTCCATTATATATTCAATGTTACAGGAGGGTCAAGTTTATGGAGTTCCACTTTCTGGTAATTTATTGACTAAACCGGGTACTTTTGTGGAACAAAAGCCATGTGGGGAGGACTTCAGGAAAAAATGGATGGAGGTCAGATTTTATTTTAGAGTAGGCGACGTGTAATTGTTTGTCTGATTGTTTTGTCTTGAATAGATTAATATTTTGAGGTAATTAGTATATGATGCGTTGTTAGGTCAGGTGACCTTGGTTATGGCCATAAAAGTACCATGCATTAAGGAAGCACCAGCACAAGGGAATAAGTTAGTGTTTTTGTGACTCATAAATGTAGCACATCTATAATAAAGTTATGATTAGCCTGAAGCAACACTTTTAGATCTATATCTATAGATCTTGATCCCCTTGGAAGTTAGTAAGTCCGCAAAGATCGGTACACATTATGCTTGCTTTTTTAGAAGGACGTATGTTCTCATAGGCATTTTTGTGGTGGCACTATAGGTAGTAAGTAGGTGCTTATCGGGGAATAATACATGAGATGCAGATATTGCTACCTGAAATCCATTCCTAATCAATCTTATGTTGGATATTTTGTGATCTTGGTCATTTTTAGAATGTTGTGATTATTAGCTGCTTGTAGTGTGCATGAAGGTTTTTGAGCTTAGGTTGTATTAAATTTGGATATGCTTATATGTGATTAAGACCTTATGTATGCTAAGATTATTTAGTTCCAATATACTAGACATAGATGTTGGTTTTTAGTGTATTCTGGTGTTTTATTTGCAGGGTTTATCTCAGCCACGTAAACAATTGCGTTCCCTGGCTGATCATGTCCCTCATGGCTATAAGAAGACAACCCTTTTTGAAGTCCTTATTCGAAATAATGTTCCTATACTGCGGGCAACTTGGTTTATCAAAGTAACCTATCTTAATCAAGTATGTATGCATTGGCTCCTCGCACTGTAGTTGGATTACTTTTGTTTTTCTACCTTAACTGCCTGTCTCGTGCACACGACGTTAAAGTGTTCATTCTATCGCTATGTCTCTATGAAAATTCAAAATAAGGGCAAGGCTGTCTACATTTTCCAGACCCTGTTAGTGTGGGAACCTTGTGTAGTGGGTACAACTTTTTTTTAGTGTTCTTTTAGCCTTGCATGTTAACAAATTAAAATTCATCTTGCAGATTCGTCCTGGATCATCCAGTACTCCTGAAAAGACTCAGTATACCCGCTCCGAGCAGTGGACAAAAGATGTGATTGATTACTTGCAGCACCTTCTAGATGAATTCGTCTTAAGAAATAAATCGCTTCCTATTGTAAATGTCAGGGACCGTTCATCACAAATTTCTTCTGGGTCGATGCATCACAAAAACGGGAAAATATCATCTACTGTTGATAGCGAGGATCCTTCCTTTCAGCTTAAATGGTGGTATGTTGTGCGGATTTTACAATGGCACTACACAGAGAAGTTGCTTGTTCCTTCTCTCATCGTTGATTGGATTCTTAAACAACTGCAGGTATAGCCTGTCTACCCAAACTTTTTTAACCCATCCCTTTTGTAAGATAACTGGGTAGCTTTTTTCTATCTTTCTAATTAGCATTTATCTAGGAACTAAGCTTTTCTCTTTTGTTTGTACTTCACCACTGTTATTCTTTTTCAGGAAAAAGAATCGCTTGGGATCTTGCAGCTGTTACTGCCCATCTTATATGCTGTCTTAGAAACGCTGGTCTTATCTCAGTCATATGTTCGCAAATTAGTAGGAGTAGCTGTTCGTTTCATCCGTGAACCTGCTACACGTGGTTCTGATCTTGTGGAGAACTCACAGAGGGCATACACTGCCTCTGCTCTGGTTGAAATGCTTCGCTATTTACTAATTGCTGTGCCTGATACTTTTGTTGCTTTGGATTGCTTTCCTCTGCCTTCTTCCGTAGTATCTCATGTAGTAAACGATGGGGGCACCCTTACAAAGTTGTCTGAGGATTCAGGGAGAGTAAGAAATGGTCCAATGGAATCTTCTTCTGTGGGTAGAGACAGTGGGCTTGAGGTTCAGGGTCAGCCATTGTCCATTAATTGTGTTGTTTCGTCAATCCAGAAACGGGCAACTAATCTTGCTCGGGCTGCAAGACCTAGCCATCCTGGTCATAATGTGGCTAAAGCTGTACAAGCATTGGACAAAGCCCTGATAAAGGGTGATGTCACAGTTGCATATAAATTTCTCTTTGAAAAGGGATATGATGGTGCTGCTGATACCAGGTGGATAACTGAAGTTAGCCCATGCTTGCTATCATCACTAAAGTGGATTGGCACAATTAATTTGTCATTTCTTTGCTCTGTGTTTTTCATTTGTGAGTGGGCAACGTGTGATTTTAGGGATGTACGGACCGGCCCAATTAATGGACTAAAATTTACTGGAGGGAGGGATTTTTCTCAAGTATATATTGCACTGCGACTTTTGAAGCTGACAAGACAAAACATACAAAGTTCAGTGCGAGGCAAGACCGATTACATCTCAGAAATTGATGACCCTATGGGAGGCACTGGTCATATGACTAATTTCTTTGAAAAAAGATCTTCTAGAAATATTTCTGGGCTAAAAAGGAAATTAAAGAGTCTAGAAGGGAAAAGGAAGGATTTGTCGGAAGTTTTTCATAGCCCTGGTCCTTTGCATGATATTATAGTATGTTGGATAGATCAACATGAGTCACAAAATGGAGAAGGTTTCAAGCGCCTACAACTACTTATAATTGAGTTAACCCGTTCTGGGATTTTCTACCCACAAGCATATGTGAGGCAGCTTATAGTTAGTGGAATTATGGATGAACCTGGTGCTGATATGGGCAGAAGGATGAGACACTATAAAATCATAAAGCAGCTTCCTGGCCCCTATATTTGTGATGCTCTTGAAGAAGCACAAGTTGTTGAAGAGGATCTGATGGCAGAAGCCATGCATGTGTACTCTAATGAACGTCGATTTGTCCTTTCGGGGCTAATTGGTAATCACAGAAGTAATTACGAGAAAAATAATTCATCTCGGAAACGAAAGAAATGTCTAAATTATGGCCTAGATACTTCTTCGTTTTCAGCTGCTGATCAGCATACAAAAGAATCAGCTTCAAATTTTTCATCTGGGAAAATTACCAACAGTGTTGCTCACTTGGAAGAATTGAAGGTTGCTATCTCAACGTTGTTGCAGTTTCCAAGTTTGTCTTCTACAAGTGTAGATGCAGGGCTTGTTGATATGCAGGGGACGAATAAGAAGTCTGTTGGGTCAGTAATCCCTATGAATGACAGTGGGGAAGGAACACCTGGATGTGAAGAATGTAAAAGGGTTAAGAGACAAAAGTTAAGTGAGGAGAAGTATCTGTCAGGAAATTCACCTAATTCATTAGATGATGAAGACTTGTGGTGGATGAAAGAAGGTTCCAAGTCATCGGAGTCTATTAGAACGGACCCCCCAGTTAAGCCATCCAAACAGGCCTCACGGGGTAGGCAAAAGATTGTGCGTAAAACTCAAAGTTTAGCCCAATTAGCATCTGCTAGAATCGAAGGTAGTCTTGGAGCATCAATTAGTCACCTTTGTGATAGTAGGATAAGCTGTCCTCACCATAGATCTGGTAATGACGTGGATGCTTCTAAATCGCTCGGGATTGGGATACCTGCTGGGAATATCGTCTCTATTGGAAAAGCTTTAAAGCAGCTCCGATTTGTAGAGAAGAGGGTTATCTCTGTGTGGTTGATGGCCACTGCAAGGAAGCTTGTTGAAGAGGCTGAGAAGGATGTTGTCAAGGTTGGTCAATACACTAGACAGGTACCTCCTGCTGATGATCGTGTATCTGTACGATGGAAGCTCGGAGAAGAGGATTTGTCTGCTATAATGCATTTAATGGACATATGTTATGACCAAGTTTCGGGAGTCAGGTTTCTGCTTATGCTATTGGCTAAGGTTAGCCACATTGCTTCACTACATGGAGGAAGAAACAGTTTCATGTCGCCAAGGAATGCGGAAAATAATGTCTGTGCTGTGGGGGAGACATATCTTATATCAATTCTGCGGAGGTCTGCTCACAAACCTTATCATCTGCCCTGTCACTTTAGTCTTTTCTGTGGTGACTTTTTTATTTTTTGTTTGTAGAGGTATTGTCATTTATGTATTAGGGTTTTAGTTGCAACATAATATCAGTATGAAATTGATGAAACATGGGTCAGTTAATTAGATTAGGACTGAAGGCTATATTGGAAATTTTTCTCTAGGCTTATATAAATTGTTCTTCATCACTTAATTGCATTTTTGAAGCGAAGCTTAGGCATGCTAATGATAAATTATTTGCTTATTTGTTTTACTATTCTGGAATTTTTTGTGAACTTGTAGGTATGAAAATATGCTTGCTGCAACTGATCTTCTACCTGAAACGCTGTCAGCCTTGATTAATCGTGCTACAGTGGTTTTGGCTTCAAATGGAAGGGTTTCTGGTTCACCGTCCTTTGTTTATGCTTGCTATTTGCTGAAGAAATATAGGAATGTGAAAAGTATCACTGAATGGGAAAAAAATCTGAAAGCAACTGGTGACAAGAGACTTATTTCTGAACTTGAGTCTGGCAGATCATCTGATGGTGAATATGGATTTCCTTTGGGAGTTCCAGCTGGAGTTGAAGATGTGGATGACTTTCTACGTCAAAAAATTACCGGTGTCCGAGCATCTAGACTCGGTTTGAGCATGAAAGATATAGTGCAAAGACATGTTGATGAAGCGTACCAATATTATGGCAGAGAGAGCAAACTCAATCCTGGCGGTACCTTTAAGGACCATCCTTCTTTAGAGAAAGTAGATGATGGCCATCAGATAGCTCAACAGACTGTAATGGGACTAATGGAATGCATAAGGCAAACTGGTGGGGCAGCTCAAGAAGGTGACCCTACTTTGGTTTCCTCAGCTGTTTCTGCCATTGTTAACAACATTGGGCAAGTTATAGCTAAGATGCCTGATTTAACAGCTAGCGGAAATTCTCAGTCCACAAGTTCTTCATTAAGCTTTGCTCGTCGGACTTTACGCATTCATTTAAATTGTCTGGCATTACTTAAGGAAGCACTTGGTGAGCGTCAAAGTCGCGTCTTTGAGATTGCTCTTGCAACAGAAGCTTCCTCAGCCATTGCCCAAATGTTTGCTCCTGGAAAGAATCCTCGTGGTCAATTTCATATGTCGCCTGAATCACAAGATTTCAATTCAAACATATCTAATGATACAATGAACAATACCAAGCCTGTTCTTGGTAGGGCTGCAAAATCTACAGCCGCTGTTACTGCACTTGTGGTTGGAGCAGTTCTGCAGGGCATCGCTACCTTGGAGAGAATGGTAACAGTTTTCAGACTAAAGGAGGGCTTGGATGTAGTAAATTATGTAAGGAGTATGAGGTCCAACTCTAATGGGAACTCGCGTTCTGTAGGGGCTTTGAAGGTCGAAAACTTGATTGAAGTTTCTGTTCACTGGTTTAGGGTCCTTGTTGGGAACTGCAGAACTGTTTGTGATGGATTCCTTGTTGAGCTTCTAGGTGAAGCTTCTGTATTAGCTTTGTCGAGAATGCAGAGAATGCTTCCTCTGAGCTTAGTGTTTCCACCTGCTTATTCCATATTTGCATTTGTAGTATGGAGGCCATTCATTCTAAAATTTAACACTATTGCCCGAGAAGATCTCCCTCAGTTGCATCACTCCTTAAATTTGGCAATTAATGATGTCATCAAACACCTGCCTTTTCGTGATATATGTTTAAGAGATACTACTGGTTTTTATGACAATGTGTCTGCAGATCGTACTGATTCCGAATTCGCAACCATGCTAGAATTGGGTGGGTCCCATGTGCATTCGAAAGCCTTGGCATTTGTCCCTCTCCGAGCAAGACTCTTTTTGAATACCATGATTGACTGTAAATTGCCACCACATGTTGCACAGGATGATAGGAGTCGGGTTCTTGGGCACAGCGAGTCTAAACTTCATTATGCAGAAAATGAAGCAAAAATTCTGGATAGACTGGTCCATGTTCTGGATACTCTACAGCCTGCCAAATTTCACTGGCAGTGGGTGGAGCTTAGACTTCTTTTGAATGAGCAAGCTCTAGTTGAAAAGCTTGAATCTGATACGTCCTTAGTAGAGGCTATCCAATCTTTATATCCGGATCATGACAAAGTCACTGCTTTTGAGAATGAGAATAATTTTATTGAAATCATCCTTACAAGGTTGCTGGTAAGACCTGATGCCGCCCCCCTTTATTCGGAGGTGGTACATCTTTTTGGGAGGTCACTTGAGGAGTCAATGCTTTTGCAAACTAAATGGTTTCTTAATGGTCCCGATGTTTTGTTCGGAAGAAAATCTATTAGGCAAAGGCTTATTAATATTGCTGAAAGTAGAGGCCTGTCAACCAAGGTTCAGTTCTGGAGGCCATGGGGATGGTGCAATTCTAGTTATAATCTTGCTAAAAATAAGATTGAGAAAGGGAAGTTTGATGTATTCTCTTTTGAAGAAGGTGAGGTAGTTGATGAAGGTGTTGATTCCAACCGTAACAGCAAGGGGCCTTTGAAAATGTTAGATGTGAAAACTAACATTGTCTGCCAGCAACATGAAACTGAAAGAGCTCTAACTGAATTAGTTGTCCCGTGCATTGATCAAAGTTCTGATGACTCTCGCAACACTTTTGCTAGTGATTTAATTAAGCAGATGAATACTATTGACCAGCAAATAAGCGCAGTTACTCGTGGATCAAGTAAGCAACCAGGAACAGTTGCTTCTGGGGTTGAGGTATCTTCAGTGAAAGGCAATACCCGCAAGGGTGCAAGAGGTGGCAGTCCTGGGATAGCAAGAAGAGCTGCAGTACCAGTTGAAACTGTGCTTCCTTCCTCTTTTGCTTTACGAGCTTCCATGTCGCTGCGTTTGCAGTTCCTCCTTAGATTGCTTCCTCTTGTCTGTGCAGATAGGTATTTTATGCACTGTATTCTCGTTCTAGTCTGATTTGTAGGATAACTATATGTTTTGTATGCTGCTTTCCTGCTAGACTATTTGTGCTTTATAGTTGGTTTCAAGTGAAGGCCTTACTCTTGCTTAATTTTTCTTTCACCACACGTATTCAAATATTGGTGTGCTGATCGTGTAGCATCTATGTTTACTTATCTACTTGTTATCAGGGCACCATCTGGTCGTAATATGAGGTACATGCTTGCCTCTGTGATTCTCCATCTCCTAGGTAGTAGAGTTGTGTACGAGGATCTAGATCAATCCAATGTAGCATTGAATTCGTTATCGAAGAGGGACGTTGAGTTGGTGCTGGACGCTTCCTCTGCTGCCTCTGTAGATTTATCTGGTGAGAATCTCTTTGATCGGTTGTTATCGGTGCTGCACGTATTATTGAGCAGCTCCCAGCCAAGTTGGTTAAAGTTGAAATCCAACTCGAAATCGGCCACTGAATCTCTTAGGAGCTGCACTGTTTTTGACCGGGATGTGGCAGAGAGCATGCAGGTATGATACTTGTCAACCTATAGTTATTTAGTTATAGTAGTATTATTAGTCAGGATATTGCTTGGTGATGGCGATCACTCTCCTTATTCTGTTGTTATTATTACTTCAAGGGGAGGATAAAAACAGTGACTTGCCTTTTCATTGTAGTGGTACGTTTTCTGACGATATTTATATGGCGTGGTACCTGCGTGTCGTCGCCAATTCTATAGAACTCGAGGGAGGAAGATGATTAATACCTTTTTACTGTGCTTTCTAAAGAAATAAACTTAATAAAATCTGATGTCTATCAGGTCCTCTCCCATGCTCAATTAGTGTCACGTGGAACCCAGCAGGCTTGACTTTAGTTACTAGTATCATATAGATTTGACCGTCGTTGACATCTGTATCATTGTATGATATCAATACGCTTTTCAAATGCTTTTTAAGTCCTTAGCTAGCGAGGAAAGCTTTTAACTTTTTTTAAACTTTATATATATATAGATAAAACAGTTGAGAGCTTCTCTACGGAAACATTTACCTACATTTTCGCTTCTATTTGCCTCATTCTTGGTTTGTTTTCAATGTTGGGTCCTACATATATATAAATATATGGTAATCCATTCACTCATTTTTTGTTCTTAAGATAATTAAATGCTCCATTGTATCTTACATATTTTCCGTGGATGCAGAATGACTTAAATAATATGACATTGCCCGACACAATCCGTTGGCGTATTCAAACTGCGATGCCAGTTCTTTTCTCTTCTTTTCGGTTCTCTATATCGTGCCAAATGCCAGCTGTCTCTGCTTCTGCACTTTCTGCTCTACAACCCAGCACCTTAATTTCAGGACTTCATCCTGGAAATATAACCCCGACCCAGAGAAACCCAGTTGCTTCAGCACGGAGCGCCACTCACGGAGCAGGAAAAAACAAGCCTTCTGCATTGCAACAGGACCTGGGTATGGAAATGGATCCCTGGACTCTGTTGGAAGAAGGAACAGAATGTGGCCCATCTTCAAACAACACTGCTATAATTGGTGGCAGTGACCAAGTAAAGGCGTCCTCCTGGCTAAAAGGAGCTGTTAGGGTGAGACGGATGGACCTCACGTACATTGGTTCAGTGGATGAGGACAGCTGATACAAGATTTAACTTTATTCTTGATTTATTAGTCCTTTAGCCGGGCTTCACATCTCTACATGCAGATACTTGCTTTTGTTGGCTGACAAAGGGAAAGGAACCTGGGAAGAGCATTTGACGCTGTAACTAAACCTGATGATTTCTTTCATAGCGCCACAATCTGCATCTTGGACCTTGCTCGATTACTAACCCCAGATCAATCTTTGGATGTGGCATTTCTAGGTGCACGTCAAAGGGTTGTAACTTTGTATATAGGGAGGTAATCGTCTCCCTTTCATTTAGCTGAGCCAAGTATCTCCGTATGAGCTGTTGTTTTATTGTCATTATTATCTAGGTACATTCCTACCAGTTAGGCCTGGAAATATCTCTCCATATAGGACAAGTTCATCCATAAATATAGAATTTGCGTTTTTGAGATGGCTAAAGTGCAAGTTTGCTGGGTTCAGTTGTTACTTCTAATTGAAATCTGTACTAGTTTTAATCTCGGAAATTTGTTTCAGTAGAAAAAGATTAGAATAGCTGTGTTATACTCCCCCTTGTAAGATACTAATTGATCAGTAATATAGGGTTGGCTTCTTCCGCTTATTATTGATCATTTTTTTGCTACTTATCTCGATATCAGAAAGTATATACGCCTGAAAGCAAGTTCAGCTATCGTAACTGGAGCTCGTCATGGGGTTCTTTTGCTAGAAACATTTTAGCTACTACTTGTATCATTATTTATACAGCTATTATTTGATAAAATAATGAAAATATCTGTCGCACTTCTTGAAAGTAACTTTTCCCGGTTTCTTCATTTTTTCTTAGTTGTAGGTCCTGGTAAACGTAACCTCGTAAAAGAGTGTGTCATAGAAGAGATTATAAATAGGCCAGACTTGCATTTTTTTGTCAAGAAGTTTTTATTTTACAAAACAGTTAAGAATCCGTGTTTGATGAGTTGTCAAAAATTTTATCGGTGAAGATTTTTGTGCATTTCCGGACTTCACCAATAAAATTCTGACAACTCATCAAGCACAGATTCTTAGCATGTGCTCTTGGACACGTATTAGAAAATTCGATAAACTTTTGGTCAAATTGAAGGCTTTAGATTTTACATTTTCATGACTCGGTGTTTACCAAGAGAGAATGATGTAAAGGTTTAATAAGAGACACCTTTATATTTACGGAATCAGAATTGTAAAATAGTCCGAGCTAAAAACTTTATTGTTATGTTTCGGATGTTAATTGTGATATGAAATATCTTTTTATCGATTCTCATTGAGGGGTGTATTCAATTGGAATTTTTATGGATTTTAAAAATCATGGGATATTCAATTTGGATTTTAAATAATCCTTTAAAATCTGAAGGTATTCAATAAAGATTGGAAAAAGTCTTTTAAAATCTGAGTATATTCAATTTAGATTTTAAAAAGTTAATCAAAATTTGGTAGTATTCAATTTGGATTTTAAAAAATCCATCAAAATCTGATGGTATTCAAAAATCAATTTTCTTTATTTAAAAAAGTTGTGGATTTTAATTGATTTGCTAATACATTTTTAATATCTTGAAATCTCTTCAAATTACTTGAGATTTTAATGGATTTCTTAAAAACTCCACAAAATTTGCAAGACTCTATAAAATTTTAGATCAATTCCATCAAAATTCACGAAAAATTAAAATCAATTTTTTTTTTAAATCCATATATTATTAACAATCCTTAAAAATCTGAAATGAATACACCCCGTAGGATTCGAGAAAGGAAAAAAGAAAAAGAAAAAAGAATCACATCCGTATTTATGATGGACAACCCGAGCAATCGGTTGCTTCTCTGTAACATATCGCAGAAAGCGCAGCCCCGGTGAACGGCGGCCGTAACTGAGGTACGTGTAAATGATGGCCCTTAAAAAGTACATGATATCTGTAAATGATGGATCCGCGCGAGGTACGTATAAATGATGGGCCCTTAAAAAGCGCATGGTACTCAGCATGGTACGTTTAATTGATGGGCCCTCTCTTTTGACGTTAGTCTTGAATTCAACCAAGAATGTAGCCTTAAAATAGCTCTTTGTTCATTCACCACCGTATATGAGTAACAAAGAAACAGCCATTCCAACTAGTACTGACCAGCTTCTACATTTGACATCACTGTTACTCTACTACACAACACACAATCCCAAGCTGTCCATTCAACAAATCAAATATCCTTCTTGGTGAAGGTGGGCCCCACATTAATGCCAAAAAGAAACATCTAAATATGAGAAGTGGGGATTTAGGAAAAAATATAAATAAATAAATGTGAGAAGTTGTTATTGTTCTAAAAAGCGGAAATCGTCATTATTCGTTAGAGCGATCTTTCAGTAATTAATCGGATAATCGGTGATTAATCGGAGCATTAATCGTATGTATTTAATAAAATGTAAAAATATTTAATGTATTAAACTAAATATATAAATTAAGAAAAAAATGCATTGATTAATCGGATTATAAATTTGAATCGGCAGCATATTGGAATGATTAATCAGGCAATTAATCACTAAAATCGATGATTTTTAGAACAGAAAAAGTTGCCTATAAATAAATATTCCCCACTCCCCTTTATGCATTTTTAACAGCAACCCAGGTAAGAGTAACTTCTGGTTTCTCCATTTCTGTCAAATTCTTGAATATTCATTGTATTTTCCAAGACTCATTCTTTATATAATGACTGACCATGTAATTATCTTTGTTTTCCACAGGCAAAAATTAGATTTCTTGGGAACAGTGGTGAATTTTGCAATGGAGGCAGAGAAAAAAGAGAGTGGTGCAGCAGAGAAAAGCAAGACAACAAGTGATGTGAATGAGCAAGATGAAGCTTTCAAGAAATGTATGCAAGAAAACAAAGGAGATAGTTCAAAATGCAAGCCAAAGATTGAAGCTTTTGAGTCTTCTTTGCCTTTTAAGCCACTTTTTCCCTTGATGTTGAAGAGTGGATCATTGACTGACGTCTAATCTCGGGAGCTGATATGTGCACAACGTCGTCTATGTCAGTTTATAAATCGTTGACGGAATGATTTGCTCTTGTATGAGTTATTTGTAACTTTGCTCATCTATGCAATAGTAATTTTCTTTGAATTTGCAAATGTCCTTTTATTTTCGCTTTCGGTTCGAAGAAAATATTTGACTCTAATAAGATTTTTATTGTTCGGTTTCGAGTCGAGTGAAATTTTTTGCGTTAAGTTGACAAATTTATTATGAAATTAGAAATTATAATAGATAAAAAGGTTAGAATTGCATTAAATATTCTCATACACAACCTTATTCTATTCTAACCTCATTTCATTTTTACGTTAGGATTGATGACACAAACATGAAGTAGTGAAAACATTATTAATTTTGTAGCTTTAGAGTTCACTCGTTAAGATTATTAATAATAGCTACTACACAACTTGTCTGGGTGGTGTAGTTGGTTATCACGTTTGCCTCACACGCAAAAGGTCCCCGGTTCGAACCCGGGCTTAGACATTAAATTTTTTTGATGCAAATTTAATTGTGTGTTTGTATTTTGTAATAAGGGTAATACTAGATAAATCCGTTACTAATTTTGGATTCTTGAAATCAAGAGATATTCAATTTGAATTTTAAAAAATCCTTTAAAATCTGGTGGTATTTCAATATATATTAGAAAAAAAGTCTTTTAAAATCTGAGTGTATTCAATTTAGATTTTAAAAAGTCTACTAAAATCTGGCGGTATTCAATTTGGATTTTTAAAAATCCATCAAAATCTGATAGTATTCAAAAATCCGTGGATTTTTTTTTTATTTGAAAAAATTGTGGATTTTAATAGATTTGCTAGTTCATTTTTAATCCTTTGAAATCTGTTTAAAATACATGAGATTTTGAAGTATTTGTGAAAAACTTTACAAAATCAGCAAGTCTTTACAAGATTTTTCCATCTAATTCTGTCAAAAGCCACGAACAATTAAAATAAAAAAAAATCTTCCAAAATCCATGGATTATTATTAAAATCTAAAATGAATACACCCTCCTAAATTCGTACAGTGTGTTTTGTATTTTTAATCTTTTAAAATCTCTCAAAATTATATGATTTTGATGGATTTATGGAACGAGTAATGCTATAAGTTTTAAAATTTGTACCAAATAACACGTGGCGAATCATAATTCATGGGCGCGTATGCATGCATAAAATTATAACCTATCAACTTTTGACAATCCCCGACTAAATTCGTATAGTATGTTTTGTATTTTCAATTTTTTGAAATTTCTCAAAATTATAAAAAAAATTGTTAGGTTTATGAAATAAGTAATGCTAGAATTCTAAAAATTTGTACCAAATAACACGTGACGAATCATAATTAATGGGCGCATATGCATTCATATGCATTCATATGATGAACTCATCATTTTATAAATATTATTATCTATCAACTTTTGATATATGTCATTTTAGACAAATTATAATATAAATTTTTGGAACCTCTATCATATTTATTGAAAAACTCAATTAAATCATTAAGGGTTATGCGATATTTTCCATCAACTTTCAAAATTCACGTAAAACTAAAATTAAAATTAACAATAATATTTCAAAATTTATAGTATTATTAATACTGTAAAATTCAGATGGGATAGAGATACTAACTACTTTACAACACCTCCAACCTAACGTGTGAAATATTAGCTATACCCTAATCTAGCTCATTTCCAATTTTGTTATTTATTTATAACATGAGTACTGCCTTAAATTATTTTTTCAATATTTAACTTAAAATATTTAGGATAATATTAAATGTAAAAATATTATTTTATAGTTAAATAAATTTATAAAAATTCTAGTGTAAGATATATTTTTAGTTATATATTATATTTTATATATAACTAATGTTTTTTCTGATTATTTTTAAATATGTTACTATATTTTTAATCATTCATAAAAATTAATTA
Organism: Apium graveolens; assembly: GCF_009905375.1. Classification (NCBI taxonomy): domain Eukaryota; kingdom Viridiplantae; phylum Streptophyta; class Magnoliopsida; order Apiales; family Apiaceae; genus Apium; species Apium graveolens. Next base: position 17,043 of record NW_027420843.1, on the reverse strand, counting down.
TTTTTTTATATATTGTTTAATTTAAAATATTGACATAATATAAAAGTATTATAGTATTACTATTAAGTTTTTACTAAATATTATTATTTTATTTCCTCTAATATATATAGTTAGAATAAAAAAATGAGATTTTGAATTTAATCATTATAATTAATACTAGTGGACTGTAATTGCTTAACAATTCAATACAATTTTAGTTAATCATGTTTTATCTAAAAGTTTTAACTATTATCTTGAAGATGCTCATAAAGAGACTTCAAAAGATAGAAAATCAATTGCAATTCTATCAAAATCGACCAATTTATCAAATATAAAAAATTCATTACTTTTCAATATCATCATATTTTTTGATGATTTTTTTAAAGTTTAAATTAAATAATACCATATTCTAATCTTTTTCAAATGGTTCATGTTCCCCGGCAATCGTGTTAGAAAATTTTTATCTAACATACTACTTCAGGGGCGTCGCATCTTTTTCGCGAAAAGGGAAAAAGTCCTTCCGCGAAAAATATCTGCGGAACGCTAAAAAAATTCCTTGCATCTGAACCCTTAAAATATTAATATAAGGGTTCTGAAACAGTGTATTAGATATGCCTTATCTGCCCCATGAGTGTTAGGAATTACCCCTTCAAAATATAAAGTGAATACAATTAGGATTCAAAAGACTTTTTTATAATCCGATACATTCTACAACTCCTGATCAAAATTGAAAAATAAATTATTATCAACCCCTATAAATACATTATCAATACATCAAAGGTTAAAAAATCAAACCCCTACAAACAAACAGCTTCTACAATGGCGACTGCTTTAGCTTCTGCTGCAAACAAACTAGAGGAGTTCTTAAACGCCGGCGACATGGCGGCCGTGTTAACACACCTCTCTTACAATTACCGCGATTTGAAAAAGCTCCAACGTAAATTGAAGGACATGCAAAGTTGTTGCAAAGAAGCCGAAGAGAAATATAATCATGTTCCGTCGATAAACAAAGGCTTGTCGGAAATAAGAGAGCTTGCTTTTAAGGTACAAGACACTCTCGACACTGATTTCATAAAATTTATGCGCAAGCGAAGATCAGTTTTCAAGTTGAAGTTATTAGTAATTCCTTGTGTTGTGGACCAAAGGAAGAGGCGCATCCGTAATGTTGTCGAGAATATCAGGTCTATAATACTTTGGTCTAAATACGTCGAGGATCTCACGTCTATAACACTTTGGTTGACCAGATGAAAAAAGAAAAAATGACAAAAATAACCGATTTTTGAAAAAATTTAATAAAAATATGCATTCTGAAAAAAGTGGCCAATTTTGACCGATTGAATACTCCACTGTCAGTTGGGTATCTTGTATAAAGTGGATACTCCACTGACAGTTGGGTATCTCATCGGCTAAAGTTGACCAACTTTTTAGAAATTGGTTATTTTTGTCAATTTTGTGTAAAAATAGGCTAAATTTGTCCTTCACCCGTGAAAAAGACGGGAGTTTCTCCTGAATACTTTAATTAAGCTCCTTGTTGACGATGCACGATTATTTTTATCATTATAATATATAACAAATTAACGATTATCATCAATTTGATATGACGGCTCTGATTGAGTGACCAGAGGACTAACAACCAAATTTGTAAAATTCCGTATTTGATGTAATAATATGGATATTGATTATTATTGGATAGTTTTATTATTATAATAGTTTTATTGTTATGATGTTTTTCCGTTATCATTATTTAGTTGTTGGCTATATAGACCTCTTTTTCTATTGTAATGCAATTTCTTCGTCGAAAAACTCCTCTATTGTTCACAATGTTTAATCAATCTCTCGGACCGAATAAAACTAACATGATATCACAGCTTGTGCTTGTGCTCGATCATTACGCTTGACTCATTGTTACATTTTTGTCAAGTGCAAGAACTTCCTAAACTAAGGATTATAAGAGCATAAACAGAGTGAAGACTAGTACAAAAAATCCAAGTAGACATCTGTAACTACAACCTTTATGATTTTACGAAAAACAAAAAGAACTCATCAGTTCTGTTACCCATATTTATGTAATGTAAAATACTTCAAACGATCATCTTCAGCCACTACAGATATCGTTCATTAGGCACTATGGATGTTTCTCTGCACTGTTGGAGATCGGCTTCTTCCCCTCACTTCCCTGAATTTATTTATCTGGTCCAAATATGAACTCTTTCACGGAATGCTCTGCTGACTTTATTGCCGCCTTTATCTGCAATCGCAAGGTAGTTAGGAAGATACATGTTAACAAGACACAAAACCAGTATGTAAACAGTAAAACTTAAACATATCAGAACACCTCGGCAAAAGTAGTATATAGGCATCGCAAGTATGCACATCAAAGCATGCAGGTAATGATAGAAAAAAGCAAAATAACAAACAAGGTACATGCATCCTAGAACCATCACACGACAGTCAAGCTTTTTATTTCTTTTACTTGTGCATGAGAGAAAGCTCTGCAAGTTCATATAATACAAGGATATCGTTTTCTGTTTGGATGCATTCGCGAGTATGCACGACTGTACTAGCAAGTATTCAAGAGCTTAAAATTTGCTTGTCATGTGGACTATATGGGGGTACGGGTACCAAGCATAACTATCTATAATTTGTTGGAGCACCAAAGTACTGATAATCAAATATGACACCCCTTCAAATTTTCAACATCTAGTTCAATGACAAACACCACAAATTTAACAAAACCACAATTTATGCAAAACAAGGGGTATTCTTACTCTGGTAGTGCTCAAATGTAAACATTAACAACCCACTACTTACACCTGTAACTCTAAAAGCTACAAACCAGGTCATAATTTTCAATCACTTTTTATGACCGATAGGCTTCGACAAAGAGAGGATTCGGAGATAATTGGTTGTTGCTGAGTTCCAAATTAAAAGTTAATCAAATGTCACAAACAGATTAAACAAAGCCTCGTAAAAAGGGTGATTTTGTTCATCGCATAACACTTTATGTGACCTTATGTTACAAACAAAGCTAAGATCAATCTAGAGTTCCACATGTTTAGATGACCAGAAAAAAAGACATAATAAAAACAACAAAACCAAACAAAAAAAATAAACAAATCAAATAACTTGTAACATACACTAATCCAACTTGAGAGAACTAAGCAAAGCAAAATCAAGACGATAATGTTACCTGAGCTGATAATGTATTACAAATAAATATCAAGCAAATCCTTTGAGAAAAAAAATAATCAATAATACAAGTCCGAGCTACAAATGGTTATCCTTCAAAGGTGGAGTTCCGGTCAATTAAACACCAAAAAAATACCCAAATAAAATATCAAAACCAAAAAGATAACAGAAATTAAATAACTAAACAACATCTAAAAAACCTATAAAATTGTGCAAAATCAAGACTAGAGCAATAATAAATAATAATAAACAAAGAACAAGATACATACAGGATCGAGAACATTGGGTTCAGGGCCATAATCAGCAGTGAGAAGGAAGTAAGAAGCAGTAAGTGTTGCCACCATTGTTGTCCTTCGCACTAATTTGTCTGATTTTGGGTTCATTTCTTTCACAAACAAAATTATACAATTATGGGTCGCTTGCTTTTACAACTAAAGAAGGAGGTCCTCGAAGAGATTCCCGATATTATATGTTAACTTATCAAAATTGATAAAAATATAATTACTGGGGTCCATAGCTCAGTGGTAGAGCAATTGACTGCAGATCAATAGGTCACCGGTTCGAACCCGGTTGGGCCCTTTTTTAGTCATTTTATTTTATTTATTAATGTTCACTTCTCTTTCACAGTTGTACTTGTCCCCATTTGCTACCTGTACTAATTTGACAGTTCCAAAATCTTTGAATAACTTCTATGTCTAATCTTCTTTAGAATTTCTTCTAGATAACTGACTATAAGATTTCTTTCGATAAGCATGCATGAGATCCATTTTTTCCTGTTCCAGCTTATAGCTGGAAATCGGAAAATAGGAACCAAATGTTTAAATTAACTTCTTACAACAGATAGCACAAACATATATACAGAGACGACAACTGAAAAAGGTATTTACCAGACGGAGCAACTGTTTAATCACGGGAAAGATATTTTTATCAGAAGAGCACATAATAGAGTTAGAGGCTTATAATTTGATACAATTAATAATATTACAGCAAGTAAAGCTGCAGCTGTATGATTATCGCAAAGATTAATGAGCAAACCTGTATCAGGAAATAACTTAAAACATTTTGCTCAAGTAACAGTTTTGGTACATCGGTATATATTCTCCGAGTCTAATGCCATCTTTTTGGAAAGAACTGAAAAATAATTAACTGATATGTGAATAAAAATTATCGTATAGATGAATAATGTTTAGGAATTTTCTTGCTGCTTAGAACGGGAATTGGTAGAAAATCTTTAGACTCTTAAACATCTTTCTCAAGCTTTACCACTAACCTCATTCTGAGATAGATGACCATTCTACATTGCGTGGACACATGTATTCTTTACAGAGTCCATTTCCAACTCTTCCACCCCCTCTCTCTTCTTCTGTCCTAAAGGGAAATGGAAAAAGATTGTGAGTTGCTTTCACTGTTTTTAAACTCTCAAAGAAAAAAAGACCTCTGAAAAAGAGAGCTTTTGTTGTCTACTTTCCTAGACTATAATTATTAGTTGCCATTTACACCAAGGGTCCATAGCTCAGTGGTAGAGCAATTGACTGCAGATCAATAGGTCACCGGTTCGAACCCGGTTGGGCCCTACCAATCAGCATTCATTTTACGACTCCTGAGATTTGTGTAAATAATTTTGTTGGGTTTGAGGGGTTTCCATAGGTAGGTTTTATCTGCCAACACATGTATTAATAAGACTTCGCAATTCTATAGCAACAAGAGGTTTATATCACTTTGCTAGGGGGTGAGGTTTTCATTTAAGGTTTTTATAGGTCGAATATTTCGTCCCAAAATCTTTAACATTCAGTTCAGTTAAAAACTCAGCAAAACCTATCTGAACTGCAAAGATTGTTTAGCTCCTCAGTGAACTTTTAAGTCACTAAGTTGGTATTATTATGTCTGTCCAAATGACAAATCGTAGTTCTCTACCGAGTTTATTATTTATAAACCAAGGAGTGTTCTCATTTCGGGAGTTCTTAATTGAAGACAACCTAGATATGCTTGTTCATAAATAAATACATATTTCAACCTCAACCAAAATCAGCCTCGAAAATTACTGTGGTTGTATCAAACAAATCATCTAATGACATATTCCCGTATAAATTAGAATCATGTTATACTTCTCAAAACCCTAGTACCTTTTCAAAAACACACTCCTTACGTCTAAAGTAGGGGATAAGCTATGCCTACATCTCAGCCTCCCTAGACCCACTTATGACTCAAAGTCTCGAACATAAATAATAATTGGTATACTTTCTTAGAACGAGAATCTTATAGGTAAATATTCGTTCGAGAAATTTTGCTGCCTAGGACGAGAATTGGTTGGAAATACTTACACTCTTAAACTGTTAAACATCTTTCTTAAGCTTTATCACTACCTCAATATCAGATAGACCATATTATATTGTGTATACACATGTTCTGCATATTCTTTACAGAGCATAGCAACTCTAATCAGGGTTCATTTCCAACTCCCCCACCCCCTCTCTCTTCTTTTGTTCTCAAGCGAATGGAAAAAATTGCGGGTTGCTTTTACTGTTGACGACTGTTACGGAAGAATCTTTATTGGTGTATAATTATTAGTTGCGAATGCATACCAAAAAGGGTCCATAGCTCAGTGGTAGAGCAATTGACTGCAGATCAATAGGTCACCGGTTCGAACCCGGTTGGGCCCTCGCAAACATCAATTTTTTTTTCATTTAAACGACTTCTTGAGGTTTGTAAAAATATCCATATTGATAAAAATTTCCAATAGGTCTTAACTCTCACTTGTATTAATTAGACTTCACAATTCTATAGCACCAAGAGGTTTATATCATTTTGCTGGATGAGGGGTTTTCATCCCAGGTTTTTATATAACGAATATGTCGTCCCAAAATCTTCAACATTCATTTCAATTACAAACTCAGCAAAACATATTTGTACTACACAGGTTGTCATAGCCTTTAATGAAACTTCTAAATGGCTAATTTGTTATTATTATCTCTATCCAAATGACAAAACGTAATCCTCTATCGAGTTTATTAGTTTATAAAACAATGAGTGTTCTCACTTTGGGAGTTCTAAATTGAAGACAACCTAGCTAAGCTTGCTCACCAATAGATGCATACTCGAAACCAACTGTGGCTGTATCTAGGGATGATTAACCTAACACCTACAACTACATGCAGGCGAGATCCTACATTACCATCACGATTCCTCTAATTACAAACTCTAATCAGGGTTCATTTCCAACTCCCCCACCCCCTCTCTCTTCTTTTGTTCTCAATTACAAATATATCAAACAAATCCTTTAATTAAAATTCCACTAAAAACTAAAATTACATAATCCTTCTCAAAGCCCCTAGTACCTTCCCGAAAACACCCTCTCTACATCTACAAGTAGGTAGTAAGGTTTGCCTACATCTCAGCCTCCCTAAAGTCCACTTCCGAGCGTAACATACACTCATACAGATAACAAGTCCACTCAATTTAGTTTACTATGCTTAACCTACTTACCTTCACACACATCATAACACTGTAATACCCTCAAGTTTCAATTTTTCGATATAGAACAATATCGTAATTGTACAACAAATCCTTTAATCACAAATTCTACTAAAAACTCAAATCCTGTTATAATTCTCAAAACCTAGTACCTTTTCAAAAACACACTCTCTACGACTAGAAGTAGGGGTAAGGTTTGCCGACATCTTACGAGTGGAACATAGAGATAACAATTCCACTTAATTTACTTTACTACGCTTAACCTACCTACATTTACACACAGCATAGCACTATAATTACCCTAAAGTTTCGATTTTTCGATATAGGACAATATCGTAATTGTACAACAACATTAAAGAACCACCAAATGAGCATAAACCCAAGTAAGATTAAATAGTTTCAACACTTAATAACTACCAAAAAGGCCTAATTAATGACATTAACACAAATAAATTCAAAAAAAAAATCTAAAAAACACCCAAGTGAAACAAGTGCATAAAAATAAAGAAAGATTCAAGAAACATGTAAATAATAACAATTTAAGGATATATAAGTAGATAGATAGATACAAGATACATACAGGATCAAGAACATTGGGTTCAGGGCCATAATCAGCAGTGAGGAGAAAGTATGAAGCTGTGAGTGTTGCTACCATTGTTGTTCTTCTTACTAACTTGTCTGATTTTGGGTTCATCATCTCTCTCTCTCTCTCTCTCTCTCAATCTCTCAGGGTTGGTTTTAGAAGTGAAGAAGGTTCTTGATATAAGAGATTATTGATGTTATATGGTTATCTATTAGAAGTTCATGGTAATTTACAAAATGGGTCCATAGCTCAGTGGTAGAGCAATTGACTGCAGATCAATAGGTCACCGGTTCGAACCCGGTTGGGCCCTTCCATTTTATTATTATTTTGGTATTTGCAGTTTCAGTTTCAGCGTGTTCCCGGTTAATGTTAAAAAACCTGAAATCCGATCCGGCCCGCGGGCCTTAAATAGATTTTTTTTTCGAAAATTCGGCCTGAAGCCTGGTTAAAAGCTTGGTTCAGCCCGGTTAAAAGCCCGGACTTTTTGAAAAACCCGATTAAAAACTGAATTTTTTATATAAAATTTTAAAATATACAGTACTTTTTATGTTTTTAAAATATTATATTATAATATTAGAATCAATTAAGGTATATATGATTATTTATATATTATATTAAAAAATAATTATTTATTCCGGTGTCTAAACTACTCAATCTGATATATCAATATATTACTTTCTCCGGTATTTAAACTACTCATAATTCGAGTTATAAAATATTAAAAATATTTTTTTAATCTATAAATAAAAAGCCCGGATAACGGCCGGTTCGGCCCCATCCGGCCCGCCCCGCGGGCCTAAAACGGGTCTTATATTTCTTAGGAAGCCCGGTCCGACCCGATTTTTAAAAAAGCCCGACCCAATTTGTTTTTAAAAAAACAGGATTTTTTAAAGTCCGGATAAAATCCGGTCCGATGGGTTTTTTGTGCATCTCTATTCCCCAGTTCTCAAATGACAAAACCTTACACTGAAATTTTATTTGCAGAGCAAAATTTTAAGTTCCAGAATAAGAATTATTGAAAAGATAAAAATGCCCCTGTGGTAGGACAATAATAAGTAAATTAAAAATCAAAATGAGGGCAATATTGTGTTTTTAATAGAAATTTGCTCTGAAAGTTAAAAATTGGTTCCGGAAATAACATCATTACTATTTTAAATGGTTAAATAATGTACTTTCTTATATTTTTTATCTCAAACTGAACTGAATTCATAAGTTAGATCTTAAAAATTATATTTAAATTAATATTATTACATATTTAAATTTATTTGTAAATATATATAATAATTTTAAATGTATAATTAAAATAAAAAAAATAATTATATATAAAAAAAATTATATATATATATTGATAATATTAAATTACTTCTAATAATGACCTGATTAATTATCCCGATTAATTCCTGAACGGTGTCTGATGTGTTTATTTTATTCTAACTAACCGCAAGCGCACGGTGTATATTGCTAGTACAAGGTGACAAGTGCAGGTCGTATCCACAAGTATACAAGTTCTATCAATTTCGACTCAGTTACCATAGATTGTTTCAAGAGAAAAACGATTGTGTGAAGAATATTTTAACTAACTAATAATTATAACTAAATTAACATTACTTAACAAGACACTAAATAAGGAATATTAAAACATATGGCAATCAGGTCCACCATGCTTACATAATAATTGGATTCTAAGCTAAAGTAATAAATGTGATCACATAACTAAAGTATGATAATCCCTCTTGAGCATTATCAGTCTCGAAATATTATGTACAATTTATCACTTATAGTAATTTGATTAGTTAGGTATTTAGAGCAACCGTTAATCTCTCCCGAGCATTAACGCTCTCAGAAATTCAATGATGCTCCCGCTCTCACTTTCAATTTTGCTAATCGTATGTGTGCCTCTGCTGAGTAAAATCTCCCGATCTATTATTCCTATTGCACATAATTAATTCATGATATCGACCGATTACACAAATTAATGATAAAACATAATCAATTACAATTAACCATAATAAATCGTACTAATGTGAAAATTATGTCAAAATTATAGTGCAAACATGGCTTCCCCTTCTATGCCCCAGAAAACAGCAACTCGCTAATAATTACCCAAGTAAAACAACTAAGAAAACAAAGAAAAATAATTAAACTAATAATTAAACTAATAAAACCCTAGCTCTTCCTACTCTACAATAATATGTGTCTCTAATATGTCTAAAGTAATAATAAAATCTGCTGTCTCTCCTAATAATAGAAGTGTTTTATTATTCTAATCAGATTACAAATCAGACTTCTAAACCGAGTAGAATTTTCCAATAAAAATTCGTAGCTTTGTTCACTGCAGTTTCTGGGATGCTCCAGCCGGATTCTCCTTACTGGACCATCTCTGAATTAAAGAGAATTTCGCTGTAAGATCGTCGGAAACAGACTTCTAGAACTCAAGATACGACCCAAACGGTTTTGGCAGCCCATGTAGTCCAATATTACGAATTTTCTTCTATTTTCACTCCAAAATTTTGCTCTAAATACTTCCAAGTATAGAATTTCCTTGTAACCTACAATAAAACATCAAAATCTATTAATAAATATCCAAATCAGTGCAAAATATAAGAAATATGAGGACAAGAATCATCTAAAAAATATATATATAAATATACTCTATCAAACATCCTCACATTAAGCACTTGCACGTCCTCGGGCAAATAAGGGAAATAAAAACTAAGTCCTAGCTAATATCGTTTTCGTAGATGACACGATTGCATTGAGCATATGCAACCCCTAGGCAGCCCAAGCAGGACGAGTGTTGTCTCGTGAAGGTTTATAGTGAATTTACCCACAAAAACCATTTTTTTCTGCCAAGTCTCAAGTATGCGACATCTCATAGCACTCTATATATGTAAACTACAATTACACAATTTTGGCAGTCTTTCTAATTCGCACATCATTTGTACACAACAATCCAAGTACACACATTGTCTAAATAGACAAAAATAACATGAAACAGTCATCAAAGTCGCCTTTAGTAAGTAACATGCTATGGATAGAAAAACTCACACAACTCTCAAATCACACAAGTGTATAGGCTAAGTGTATTCGCTCAAGTTCAATCAATGAAGACATGCGCTACCATAAGCTTGATTGTCTACCAAATATCCACTACTTTGAATATATGCATGCACAAATCAAAAGGTCTTTGTTAAAGGCTGTAGCAAGAGGCTTAGATCAAGGTAGGATATCAATAAAAAGGCTCACAAGTGGCTAATTTGACAAACTAATAGAACAAAATGTTCATTATTAATTATGCACTTAATATGAAATCTTGATCATGTAAAAACTGAGCGAACTCTCACAAGTATTAAGCCCAAGCACATATTATAATATACCTTCTCACTTCATATTGCTCAACCTATTGAACACAAATTCTACTTCATCTTATCTTTTTTTTTCTTTTTCAAAGTTCAAGCATTTCTCCAGTAACCAAGGACAGTGAAAAGTCACCAAGAAAAATAAGAGTTATTAAATTAATCCCCCTTAGTTTCTAGTACAAAGTACTTAATACCAGCACATGCACGTGGATCGTTCCTTTCATATGATATTACACTTGCCACCAGTCGGTCTCAAAGGAGTACTTAACTTTTTATTTCTTTCATTTTTCTTTTCTTTTCCTCTTTTTGAAGTTGATACCCACCAAATTATTCACACTTCAACAAAGAAATCCCCACATTATGTATCATCAACCCTCAAATGAATCAAAATGCTCTACTAGTAAATCAAGACACGAAAGAACAAGTAGGTTAAAGCATTTAGATATGTGATATATCAAAAGAACGGATAAAAGCTCAAATGGGTTTCAATAGGGAAATAAATTATGGGTACCGTTTAGGTAAATAAGATGCATCCTAGTGCCTTTATCATTTTCATGCATACAAATGCCATGTAGTCTCAGCAAAGTTTAAAATAAGTTCTAGAGCAACATAATCCATGATGAACAACACACAATAATAAAAACCGACTAACATAAAATATATCAGTCACAAATTAGGCTCAAGATCTCACAAGGTGAAAGCATGCTTCAGTACTTAGTAAAATTGACAAAGATGCATCTCAAATTTTAGAATTTTCGCAAGCACGTACAAGAAATTATCATGCAATAAACGATTGTCTAAATATGTGACATATCAATTAATCATGCAAAACACACTACGAGACTAGGAAATAATTTTTTTAATTTTCTATTTTTTTTAGTTTTTATAATTTTTATGATTATTTTTTATTTTGACACTAGGAACTCATCCCCACATTTAAGTAACCAATAAACTAACTAACAAAATATAAAAAGAATAAATTAAAATTATACACTAAAAAGAAAGAAAAAGAAAACTCCCCTGGATTCAAGATGAATGATGCGAACGCAGTAAGCCGGAACAAAAATTCCCGCGGTTGTTGTGATGAAGCTGAAAAGATGCAAATAATAGTCTACAACAACGAGCCAGTAGAAAACCGGAGAACCACGCCCCCGCGTGACACCCCTATTATCAATATATACAGTATAGTACATATTATAAAAAAAATATTATAACAAAATTTGTTTTCATTTTTTTTGTACGCTAAGAAAATACAAATTTACATATATGTTAGATATTACAATTCTCACATAAAGATTAATAAAAACTATATCTAAAATAAAGATATTTAAAACTCTAAGTTTTAAAAGATAGAAATATGAGGACAAAAATCACTAAAATATATATATAAAAATATACTCTGTCCGTGTTTCCACCGACCAAGTCCGATTTATGTTTTTTACAATATTGCTTTCGAGTTTTAATGATATATTAATTATATATTAATTATATATTAAAATTTAAAATTCATCTATTTAAAGATTTAAAATATTAATTTTGTATTTAATAATATGTACTTTTATCTGGGCCAACATTAAATTTTGGGATATTCTCTATGATGATACCATTGTAAAATTTGGGACATCTGGGCTAATATGAGTGAAATATTAATGGTCAAGTTTGATTATGAATTTTAAATATATCTCACTCATTTTAATTATGTTTTACATGATTTAAAGGTTCATTTCATGTATTTTTTACAAAGATTTCAAATATGCAATTTGTTTTCCATCACGAAATCAATTAAATTATATTTTACTTAATACAGGGGTATTCAAAGTGAAAAATCAAATGTACAGGGTTATTACGGGTAAAAACCAATAATCTTATGGTATCAACGGGAAAAACGAATATAGTGCACATGATTTTATAAAAAAAAGACTTACAATCAACAAGAGAGAGTTGGGGTGAAATTCATCATTACGACAAATGAGACCATCTCCAAATCTTTCTGGGCATATCTCTCTCTCTCACTCCATCTCCCTGCCACTCTATTAAAAGAAATACAAAAATCCATATAAATCAAATACAATACAAATAACCCTAATTTGAATCTCTATTCAGTCACATGAAAATCCTAGAGTCAAACCCAATATAATTAGAGATATTTTACCTAAATTAAATTTCCAAACGAAGAGCCTCAAACTAAAAGCCCCAAATTTAAAACACAAATTTACCTGCAAAACTAAAAAAACAAACAATACGTTAAGAGTAAGTAATTACAGGGTTTGGAGGCTTTTAGTGAGAGCGATTGTATTTTGGGGGGGAAGGAAATAGGTTGAGAGAGAGAGTCAGAGAGAGAGAGAGCCTCCAAAATTAAGAAGGATTTTCCAGCATTTTTAATTTTCAATGAACTACTTAATATAAGAGGAAAAACTGAAATTTGGTGTGTGAGGTTGAGAGTTATTGGGTGGGGTGCTTTCAGGGGGCCATTAGATTAGGTTGATATAATGGTTGAGATTAGTTATAAGTTTATATTTCAAATTTGGTTTGTTTTTTTATCATGCCCCTATATATATATGTAGATATATATATATATATGTAGATGGGGTCCCTTCCCCAGCCATGGTTGGTTGGAGTTTTTTTAGAGCCAACCCTTACGCAATGGTTCATTGCGGAAGGCTACCCTTCCGCAATGATTCATTGCGTAAGGGTATTAAATTACCTTTTTACCCTGACTTCCGCTATGATTCATTGCGGAAGGACTGAAAATACACTTTTGCCCTTAATACTTCCGCAATGAATCATTGCGGAAGTCGTGTACAGATATACCCTCCTAGCCAACTGCTAGCAGTTTTATCAATTAAAATTTGTTCTTGAGCATTTTTTTGGGCGATTCTGTGCGATCCTAGGGCGATTTTGAGCTTTTCTAAGGCAATTGCAACTGATTCTTTTGTGTTCTTCTTCCTTGATTCAAAGGTTCGTTATTCTTCTTCCTTGATTTCGAGATGTATGTATACATGCACACATACACAGTACACACACAAGATGTAGTTCGAATTGTAGCATGATTTGATACTTTTTAGATGGAATTATATGTTCTTGATTCTTTCTGATTAATTAGTTCGAATTAGGGTTAGTATTAATTAGGAATTTTTAATTTTTTATTTCGAATTAATTAATTTTTATTTCGAATTATATGTTAAATTTTGGCATATTCGAAGGTAATTTTTTTTGACTGAAGTAGTGATTTTGGGACATATTCGAGGAGGTAATTGGGTTTCGGGTTTTGGGTTGTGTTTGTTTTTATGGTTGTGGTGATTATATGATAGTATGCTAATACAGTGGTTTCTAAATTGCGAGATAGAATTGTCTGTGATCACCAACAGTTAGCTATGTCAGTGTCGCGTGGGGGAGGTTTCAAAGGTGATTAATAAATCAAACCTGCAACTGGTTTTGTCATAGCCTTGAGAACCTTGCAAGCATATAGATTGTAGAATATTTTCATCATCGTTACCGCTGGAGATTGTTATAATTAAAAGAAATCTAAAGAATAAAGATTATAACACAAACGTTTTGATTATTGTATTTTCCAATCGCGTATTGTGACAGAACTCAAGATAGCTAGAGAAAGATCTCTGGCTGGTTGGTCCTAATATTGAAATTTTGCTGCAGAATAGGCACCGAGAGCACTTTAGATAGTCTCCAGCTTCAAATTCCTAATACACCTGTCACATAATCAAGAAAAAATTAGAGCCGTGAAAGTACTAGAATAACAAAGTTGCAAGAATTTTGCGCACAATTTATCTTCCAAATAAGCAACATAAAACTTCGATAATTGTACCCAACACCTCTTGGTGTAATGGCATCTCCCTCGCTCCTTTTATGGGACGTCGATGGTTCCAATCTTGTCAAAGATAAGGTGGGTGCGTAAATGAGTGTGTTCAACTAGCAAAAAAACATCGAAATTTATAATTCAACATAACAAAAAGACGAGGGTGAGTTTGGAATAGTTATGAATAATTATTAGGTTAATTTAAATTAATAATTTCAATTAAGGATATTTCTTAGTATTTAAATATATATTTGTTTAAATACTTGTTTAATTGGGGCTAATGAAAATGACTAAATATGATTAGAATAATTAATTTGAATTTAAAATAAGGATATATTTATAGATATCCTTGTTTACACTTATTTAATTGCAAATTACTTGTTTAATTATTAATTAATTGTTCATAATCTATCCTTGTTTAATTACTTGTGCAGTTATTTGTTTAGTCGCTTGTTATTCTGCCCTTATTTGTGCATTATAATATTGTTATTTCTAGAGAACTAACAATGAGATTTACAGAAGGGGGGGTTGAATGTAAATCTCAAAACTTTTTCAAGTTTTGAGCAGTTTATAAAGACTGTGTGTTCAAGATGAACAAGTGTGTGAATTGCTTTAAGCTGATACAGACAGATATATATTCAAACACAAATGTAAAGAACACAATAAACCTTTAAAAACTTTTCTGGTGGATTTGTTGTTCCACCAGAGATGGTATTTCAGAAATTCTGTGATCTAAGAATTTGATCACAGCTGCATCCTAGTACAAACTAGATAATTTTTCTCTCAGGATTTTTCTAAACAGCTCTGGAAAAATTCTTATCTAATTACTAGCTACTACTTGGTTTATATATTACCAAGTTTACAAGTGAACACAAGGATATATAAAATAATAAAGTAAAATCTCCACTTGTTTCTTCTCCAGTTCACTCCAGTACTTTGTTGACTTAATGTCTCTTTATACTAGAGTAGAACGGCTGCTTTTTCTGATGTTCCTGAAATTAGGCTGCCACATTTCAGTTATCTCTGTTCACCCACGTGCCTCTGTTTGTAGGTACAACTACCACTTATCAACGGTTAATCAACAGAACATCCGTTGAAGCTTTCATCCGTTGATGCACTCATCCGTTGAATGATGTTATTCGTTGAAGCTTTAGAGACATCCGTTGAAGCTTAGCTTCTCATCCGTTGAAGGTCTTTAAGTCATCCGTTGATACCACTTCATTTATACAAAATTACAAGGCATGAAATATTTACAATTGGCCTTCCTATCTGCATATCTTCTAGTAGTCAACATGACTCATAGTTTCTCTCAACTTCTAAGAATTACATCTTAAATACAGAGACTGAAATATGCTACAACACTAGACTTATTTCTAAGTAAAGCTACACCATCAACGGATAGCCAAAGTGGTCTTATCCGTTGAGGCTACAGACACTGAATTTCTACTTAATTGTTTTGTTAAACATATCATCAAACTAATGCACATATATTCCTAACAATCTCCCCCTATTTATGTCTATAAGAATTGTAGGCATAAATTCAGGATTAACTTGATGATAACAAAACACTTAACAGATATATGAATTGAAACTAAGTAGAAATTTGAAAATGCTGCAAAAATGTATGTACTAGGAGGAAATTGAAGATTTACAGTATTTCCAAGGATACTCCTTTAGCCTGAGCAAATCATCTTTTTCTTCTTTGTTCCCTGGTTTTCTTTCCTAGCCCTTTGTCATTTTCCTCAATTTGGAGTTGGAGTTGTCTGAAGAATTCAGCTTCATCTTCAACACTGATATCCAACTTAGATTGCATTTCCTTGAGAGTTTCATTGCTGGCAATCTTGAGTTGGTCTTCAAGTCTGAAAAATCTTCTGACTCCTTTATCATCTCTAAATTCCATCAACCAATGAGGTGATTTGTGAATTGTAATTCCCCTTTCTTGAATGAGTAAAGTCCTGGGTAAAGCATTGGGCTCCCTCCAAGTGTTCCTTATATTGGCAATCTTGTTGAGAATTTCAGTCTTGGCAGTTCTGGTAAAGCCAGAATCCTTTTGTATAGCTGAAAAGACTCTAATCAAGGTAGAGTAGCCTTCATTCAGAATCCTGTGGAGAGGCCATGTTCTTTCCCCAGCTCCTTTGTATCTGAACACTAATCTCTCTGGTAGCTGTCTGTAAGCAGCTATTCCTCTTACATCCTCCAGCTCATCCAGATAGAGTTCAATGTCTGAAATTTCTTTTATGTCACAGATGTGAACATAATCATCTTTAGAAATGGATGGCTTAGGCTTAGGCTTTTGTTTTTGAGTGAATTTCTTAGAGGTTATGGGAGGTGTAGATTTGGGTTTTCTTTTCTGTTTCTTTGGTAGTGGAAGAGTGGTTAGAAAGGTAGGCAATTTGATGGTGTCCCAATGAATAGGTTCCTCTTTTGGAATGATTGGTTCACCATGGATGTTTATAGTGGGATTAGCAACAAGAGGTTCAGGTATGGAAGGTAGTGGTTTAGATATAGATTTGGTTACTTCAGTATTATCTTCACTCCTTCTATGTGCCTTGGCCTTTCTTCTGTTTCCCTTCTGCCATTCCTCTCTTTCTTCCATACTCTCCACCAAATATACTCCCAAAAACCTCATCTAGGTTTGCAATCTTGTC
>NW_027420842.1:0-108280 GCF_009905375.1 Apium graveolens | reverse complement strand
TTCTTCTTAAACAGATTCAGCTAGTTCATTTTCAACAGATATACAATGCAACTTAGTTTTCTCTAGGTCAATCATCTTATCTTCTAACAAAGCATTTCTATTACTTAAAAACAGATTGTTCTCTTTAATCCTACTATTTTCTTTAGCAAGAGATTTAAGAGACACACGCAAATGATACAATTCAGTAGACATGTCATTAAAAGCATCATTGCACTCTTCTTTAGTAAGCTGTGTTAAGTCAGTAGTGATTACCTGATTGCTTGATGAACTAACTTCATTTTCTTCAGAATCAGCCATGAGAGCAAGGTTGACATACTCCACATCTTCATCCTCTTCATCTCCATTAGCTGCCCAGTCCCTTTCTTGAGTAATGAAAGCCCTCTCCTTTTGCTTGAGTAGATCAAAATATTTCTTTTTGTAATCTACTTGTTCAAATTTCTTCTTTTCAGAAGTTGGCTTTCTGCACTCACCTGCAAAGTGTCCACTTATACCACAATTGAAACACTTGAACTTGGATTTGTCCACAGTGTTTTTGTGAGGTTTAGTGGCTCTAGTGTTTTTCTTGAATTTCATCTTTGCAAATCTTCTGGACAGAAATGCAAGATGCTCATCAATACCATCTGAGTCATCTTGACTGGAGTTGTCTTCATTTTCAGCAACTTGCTCCTTCCCCTTGCTTGATTCCTGATTTCTTATACCATCTTTGGAGTTTGATGTAGATCTTGCAGTTTCTTGTCTGCATTTCCTCTCATCTTCAGCTACCAATGCAACTGAACTTCCTTTCTTTCTCCCCTTCTCCAATACCTCATCCTGTTCCAGCTCTAGTTCATAAGTCTTCAAGATTCCATACAATCTTTCAAGAGTGAAGTCCTTATAATCTTGAGAGTTTCTTAAGGAGACAGTCATGGGTTTCCATTCCTTTGGCAAGGATCTTAAAAATTTAAGATTTGAATCCTTCACCTGGTACACTCTTCCATACAGCTTCAGTCCATTCAACAGCTTTTGGAACCTATTGAATGTTTCATTTAAAGATTCATTTTCTTCAAAATGAAAGTATTCATACTGTTGAATGAGAAGCTGCATTTTGTTTTCTTTCACTTGTTCTGTACCTTCACACAGTAGTTGAACTGTGTCCCAAACCTCTTTGGCAGTTGTGCAATTTATCACATTATCAAACATATCCATGTTAAGACCATTAAACAAAATGTTCATAGCCTTCTTATCCTTGTGGACTTCTTCTGTGTCTTCCATTGTCCATTCTGCTCTAGGTTTTGGAATGGATTGACCAACAGCAACTGTGGCTGTAGCAACTGTTGCTACTTTGTGGGGAATGTGAGGACCATTCTCAATGCAGTTTACATAACCTTCATCTTGGGAGAGTAGATGAAGGTGCATTTTCACCTTCCAATGGTGATAATTGTCTTTGTCAAGAACTGGGATCTTTACTCCAATATCCTTCTTACTCATCTTTGTTAGATTCCAAGATCTTTAAACTCTTTGTATGTCAAGAGCCTACTCTGATACCAATTGTTATTCCTAGTGGACTAACAATGAGATTTACAGAAGGGGGGTTGAATGTAAATCTCAAAACTTTTTCAAGTTTTGAGCAGTTTATGAAAGTTGTGTGTTCAAGAACAACAAGTGTGTGAATTGCTTTAAGCTAATACAGACAGATATAAATTCAAGCACAAATGTAAAGAACACAACAGAACTTAAAAACTTTTCTGGTGGATTCGTTGTTCCACCAGAGATGGTATTTTAGAAAATCTGTGATTAAACAATGTTGATCACAGCTGCATCCTAGTACAAACTAGATGAATTTTCTCTCAATATTTTTCTAAACAGCTCTGGAAAATCTCTCATCCAATTACTAGCTTCTACTTGGTTTATATATTACCAAGTGTACAAGTTAAGAACAATATAAAATACAGTAATAAAATAAGTTCTTCACTTGCTTCTTTTCCTGTTCACTCCAGTACTTTGTTGACTATTGCATCTTTGTACTAAAGAAGAACGGCTGCTTTTTCTGTTGTTCCTGAAATTCGGCTACCACATCTCAGTTGTCTCTATCAACCCATGTGCCTCTGTTTGTAGGTACAACTACCCCTTATCAACGGCTAATCATTAGAACATCCGTTGAAGCTTTCATCCGTTGATGCACTGAAGGATGTGAAGCTTTCATCCGTTGAAGGATGTTATCCGTTGATGACTTTATCCGTTGAAGCTTCAGAGACATCCGTTGAAGCTTAGCTTCTTATCCGTTGAAGGTCTTTAAGTCATCCGTTGATACCACTTCACTTATACAAAATTACAAGGCATGAAGTATTTACAATTGGCCTTCCTATCTGCATATCATCTAGTAGTCAACATGACTCATAGTTTCTCTCAACTTCCAAGAATTACATTTTAAATACAGAGACTGAAATATGCTACAACACTAGACTTATTTCTAAGTAAAGCTACACCATCAACGGATAGCCAAAGTGGTCTTATCCGTTGAGGCTACAGACACTAAATTTCTACTTAAGTATTTTGTTAAACATATCATCAAACTAATGCACATACATTCCTAACAGGGGGGTTGAATGTAAATCTCAAAACTTTTTCAAGTTTTGAGCAGTTTCTAAGGCTGTGTTTTTGAGACAAGTGTGTGAATTGCTTGAAGCTAATACAGACAGATATATATTCAAACACAAATGTAAAGAACACAAAGAACTTAAAAACTTTTCTGGTGGATTTGTTGTTCCACCAGAGATGTGTTATTTCAAAAAATCTGTGATTCAAAGAATTAAATCACAGCTGCTTCCTAGTACAAACTAGATGATTTTCTCTCTGGATATTTCTAAACAGCTCTGGAAAATTCATATCTAATTACTAGCTGCTACTTGGTTTATATATCACCAAGTTTACAAGTGAAGACAAAACTGTAAAATACAATTAAAAAGATTCTTCACATGTTTCTTCTTCATTTCTCTATCAAATGCAATTTAGGCTTGGCTGTAGATCTTTGAATACTTCCTTGTTTGCATCAGAATGGAAATGCTGCATTTTCTTGATTCCTCCTAGAGGCTTCCACATTCCAGTTTGTCTCTGTCAACCCATGTGCCTCTGTCAGCTTGTGAATTGTCACTATCAACTGCTAATGAACTAAGCATCCGTTGATGCCTTATTCGTTGAGGCTTTATCCGTTGAAGCTTTATCCGTTGATGCATTATCAGTTGAAGTCTTTATCCGTTGACGGATATTATCAGTTGAAGCTTTAGAGACATCCGTTGAAGCTTTGTTTCTTATCCGTTGAAGGTCTTCAATATCAGTTGATACTTCTTCACTTATACAAAATTACAAGGCATGAAATATTTACAATTAGCCCTCCTATTTTCATATCCACTAGTAGTCAACATGACTGATACTTTCCTACAACATCTAAGAATTACAACTTGAATCCAGAGAATGAAATGTGCTACAATACTAAACTTATTGCTAAGTAAAGCTACTCCTTTAACGGATAGCCAAGATGGTCTTATCCGTTGAGGCTACAAACACTAGATTTCTACTTAAGTGTTTTGTTTAACTTATCATCAAACTAATACACATATTCCTAACAAGTATATTGCTTCTTTATATATCTAAGTTTTTGACAGTTTTGATATGATTTATAGGCTGTATTTCTTTTTCATTTATAATTTTGATATGTGTTTGTAAAGGGTTTGAGACAATGCATCAATGAAGGAGTTCACTTCCTTATTAAGAAGACATTTCTGCAGGTTTGACAAAATACTTAAATTAGAATGCTTCTTCATTGCGCATGAGATAACATTATCCTATTTATTTCACATTTTATAATCCATTATTGCCTATTACCAATTATTTGAACATATGACGATAATTTTATCTTAGTGTTTGCTCAAAGTTTTGTAAAGCAGAGTAATGTATAAATATGTTACAACTTTCAATTAGTGTCGTATGTTAGCGCATTTCTAAGATTAGACATGATTTTTTCATTAATATTTTCTTAAAAAAAGATTTGTAAGTATATTATTTATTTAATTACTTAAACCATATAAGTCACAATCTACCGTGTACTATCTACATAAGTGTCAATTTTGTCTCTCACATTTTAGGGGACACTACCAACTTTTATACTTGCAAAGCAAACTGTTCAACTCTAGCTGATAAGAAACAATTTAATAGTCCAATCAATAAATGGATTATTTAGTTACTATATATTACTATATATTTAAATTTGAAGTATACTAATTGTAATATTGAGAAAGAACTTGTGATATGTTACAATATATATAAACTTGGAGTATGCTAATTGCAATTTTTCACAAAAAGGTACAATCGGAATAACATTTTGCCTCAAAATAATTTTCACATATGTCTACATTTGAAATTGTTAATTTTGCATATATTGTTAGATATATTTGAGATGTCATGTCTAATATGTTTCATGTTTAGTTTTCAGATCTTAACAAACAGGAATATCAGGAGTTACTGGAATCAGTACTTACTAGAAGTCAGAAGATAGATATTAGAACTTAAGGTCATATCAGAACTTAAGTACGGAGGACTTACAGTTAAGGAAGGAAGCTGATTTACGAGATAGAAGATCGAGACTAAAACAAAAGAAGATATGTATGGAAAGAGTTAAAAGATAAGAAGACTCGTATAAGATATCTGATTGATATATTTTAGGAGACATAATTATATTCCATATCAATTAGAAGTTATCTTGTAACTGTGTACTATATAAATACAGACATAGGTTTACACTATATGTGTTATCATTATCGAGAAGATCATACATTGTAACCTAGAAGCTCTTAGTGATATTTGTTCATCACTGAGAGAGAACAGTTCCATTGTAACAGAGTTTATTATATTGAATATATCTGTTTACTGTTACTTGTGTTCGAAATCGATTTGATTGTAATAACACAGTATTCAACCCCCTTCTACAGTGTTATGTGACCTAACAATTGGTAACATACAGTAAATGTAACAGCCCACACTTCCGGACCATTAAAACTGAACCGAAACTAATACAAAATACACTTATTAATACAAAATTCTATTACAAAAGTGATTAAACGAACGCGCAGCTAAAAGCGGAAATCCCAAAGTCAAACCACTCCAAACCTAAGTCCTCGAACTGGAATGCTATTCAACTCGAACTCTTAGGCGAAACCTGAAAGTTGAAAGAATGAGCTGTGAAGCCCAGCAAGAGACCAATCGATCCAACTAGTTGGCCAAGTAACATGAAAACATATAACAAAATACGATACGATATATGACATACGAAATAAATACTTTCGATACACATTCTTATTCTTATTCTTATTCAATACATATAATACACATAACACATAAACCACAATAATTTGAAATCCATAATTCATGCCACGACCACTACAACCCGGTGATAATGGTCCTAAATTTTCAGAAAACTGTCACTATAATCCGGTGACTACGGTCCTAAGTTCTTATTCGAAATTTTCACAAACTATGACATAAATCAGAGATCCAAAATTATCGTCTAGACATCACACATATACACAATAATACATATACCGTAACACATCATACTTTCAAATATATAATCACTTAGCCCAAATTTTTATAATAAAATATAAACGCGTAACACATAATTTTGAAAATACTAGCAAGATCGATCGAAAACTTACCTCAAAACCTGACCAGATCTGAATATAGCCCTTTTGACCATCTAAACAATGTTATCTTGAAAAACACAAAACACGAAAGTTGAAGATAACGAAAAGACCTCTCCGAAAAGTCCAGAATCACTGAATTCTGACTTACGATGAATTTTTTACGAATTTTACAAGACTGCTGATTTTTGCTGAGAAGAGCCCTACGAATTTTTATATTAAAAACGAGGAAGACGAATATGATCTATTTATAACGATACAAAACCCTATATCTTAATTTACAAGTTATCCATATTAGTATCTGATCCAAATTTTAAGCCCATTAGTCTAATTCAATCTTAAATCCCAGTCATTTTCTAATTTTAATACTTTTTTCTATTATTCTATTATTAATCGAATTCTAAAAATTACGGAATATTACAGTAAAAATTCAAACAATCATGTTTGAAGAAGAACAAACTCCAACCAAGCCCACTAAAACTGAAGAAACTCAAAAGACTCAAACCCACAGTCGATATGAGACTATTAGGGTTCCCATACTGAGACCTTCTGAGTATCCCATATGGAAAGTGAAGATGGCTATGTTTCTGGAAGCTACAGATCCAGAATACCTTGACAGAATTAATGAAGGACCACATAAGCCAACTAAGCTCTCTGTTGTAGTTGCAGATCAGCCAGAAAAGACCATACCAAAGGATAAAAGTGAGTATATAGCTGAAGATATCTCATCCATTACCAAGGATGCAAAGGTAAGGCATTTGCTGCATAGTGCCATTGATAATGTCATGTCAAACAGGGTAATTCATTGCAAGACTGCAAAGGAGATATGGGATGCTTTGGAAAAAAGATGCCAGGAACTGATGCAATCAAGAAGAACATGAGGACTATACTCACTCAAGAGTACGAGCACTTTGACTCAAAAGCTGATGAGTCATTAAATGACTTATATGACAGGTTTGTCAAACTCTTGAATGATCTGTCACTGGTGGACAAGGAATATGATCTTGAAGATTCAAATCTAAAATTCCTCTTAACTCTTCCTGAAAGTTGGAATTTGAAGTATACTACTATAAGAGACAACTATGATCTTGATGAAACTACTCTTGATATAATTTATGGTATGCTTAAGACTTATAAACTTGAGATGGATCAAAGGAGCAAGAGACATGGGAGAAAGTCAAGGACAGTTGCTCTTAAAGCTTAGGAGGAATCCCCCAAGGTGGCTTTCTCAAAGAAAGGCAAAAGAAAGGCTCTCATCATAAAGTCTGATTCAGAATCATCAAGTTCTGATGATGATGATTCAGAAACTGAAGGTTTACCTGAAATAGATGCTGATGAAGAGATGATGAAATTGTGTGCTCTTATGGTGAAGGGTATCACAAAGATAGCCTACAGGAAATTCAGAAGGGGAAAGAAGTTTTCCAAGAAAGGTGGAAATTTTGATAAGAAAGGGTTCATAAAGTATGAAGGCAAAAGTGCAAAGTCTGACAGAGGAGACAACTCAAATGTCAAATGCTACAATTGTGGTGAAAGAGGCCACATATCTCCTGAATGTAAGAAAGTAAAGAGTGACAAAGGCAAGGCACTTGTCAAAAAGAAGAAAAGCTGGACAGACTCTTCGGATTCTGAAGATGAGGTGAATTATGCTTTAATGGCAAATGCTGATGGCAACCCTGAAACTGCTGAATTGAAGGTACCTCAAACAACTTATGCTTTTCATACTGATGATATTACTGAGTTGAGATTATATCTTAAAACCATGTTTATTAGCAACAGAGATCAAACTTTAACATGTGAAATATTAACTTTTGAAAATCTTGCTTATAAGAAAAGGAATGACTATTTAGAAAAGGAGTTAGTTATATTCCATCAAACTCGGAAAGAAAGAGATGAAGTGCTAAAATTGAATCAATCTCTAAAAACTGAGTTAGAAAAAGAAAAAGAGATTATTAGGACTTGGATTAACTCTGGCAGAACAACTCAGAATTTATTAAGTAGTGGAAACTGGAAAGAGGGCTTAGGTTATGGAGATGATAAAAGTGAAAAAGGAACTGAACAAATTAAGCCTATTGTTGTTAAACAGACTGCTAAGCCAAAGGTAAATCCTGTTAAGTTTGTAGCTAAAACTGTAAAGTATGATTTTGAAAAGATGAAAGAGTCTGTAGTAGAAGTTAAGGAAAAGTCAACTTCTACAAATTAGAATAGGATAAACCAGCTGAAGTTAACATAGTCTTAATGACTAAGAAGCAGCTTAAGCATAAGCTGAAAAAATTAAGGAATGTCAACAAGGTAAAGACAGTTAGGAAAAATAGGAATGGAAAGGAAGGTGTGAATAAAAGCAATAATTATATGCTTGTTCCTAATGCTCCCTAATTCTCCTAGAAAGAAATGTTATAATTGTGGAAACTCTAATCATCTTCCTTCTTTTTGCAGGAAGAATAAGAATATAAACTCTTTACCTCCTAAGTCAAGAGTTAAGAGTCAGTCTGTTAGGTTTAAGCCACAAAATCCTTGTTTTCATTGTGGTAGTTTATGGCATTCCATTTATACTTGTAAGGAATATCATAATTTGTACTATGATTATTATCAAATAAAACCTTCTTTGAAGAAAGTTGCTTTAATTCCTTCTAATGTAAAGTCTGATGCAAAGTCTGATATGAATTCTGATAAACAACATGTTAGCATAAACTCTGATATTAAATCCGCTGCAAATGCTAACAAACTTAAGAAGGCCAAAGGATCCAAGCAAGTCTGGGTCCTTAAAACTAACCATTAGAGGTCTTTGTAATTGTAGGGCAACAGGAAAAACATCCTAGTACTGGATAGTGGATGTTCAGGACATATGACTGGAAATAAAGCCCTGCTCTCAGACTTTGTGGATGGGGATGGCAACATGGGAAAAACTCTGGGATATTGCAATATTAATCTTGGGAATGTCATCATTGAAACAGTAGCTCTTGTCTTAGGACTTAAACACAATCTGCTAAGTGTGAGTCAAATCCGTGACAGAGGTTATCATGTGGATTTCTTTGAAGAATACTGTGAAGTTGTAAGCAATTCTACAGGCAAAGTGGTTCTGAAAGGTCACAGGCATGGACTTGGACTAACTCTGGCAGAGATTATGCTTTTTATGTTAGAGATGAAGTGCTAAAAT
Source organism: Apium graveolens (assembly GCF_009905375.1). Classification (NCBI taxonomy): domain Eukaryota; kingdom Viridiplantae; phylum Streptophyta; class Magnoliopsida; order Apiales; family Apiaceae; genus Apium; species Apium graveolens. The sequence goes on along the minus strand of NW_027420842.1, from coordinate 99,454 downwards.
TGAATCAATCTCTAAAAATTGAGTTAGAAAAAGAAAGAGAGATTATCAGGACTTGGATTAACTCTGGCAGAACAACTCAGAATTTATTAAGTAGTGGAAACTGGAAATAGGGCTTAGGTTATGAAGATGATAAAAGTGAAAAAGGAACTGAACAAATTGAGCCTATTGTTGTTAAACAGACTGCTAAGCCAAAGGTAAATCCTGTTAAGTTTGTAGCTAAAACTGTAAAGTCTGATTCTGAAAAGATGAAAGAGTCTGTAGCAGATTTTAAGGAAAAGTCAACTTCTGACAAATTAGAACAGAATAAACCAGCTGAAGTTAACATTGGCTTAACTACTAAGAAGCAGCTTAAGCATAAGCTGAAAGAAATAAGGAACATCAACAAGGTAAAGGCAGCTAGGAAAAATAGGAATGAAAAGGAAGATGTGAATAAAAGCAATAATTATATGCCTATTCCTAATGCTCCTAGAAAGAAATGTTATAATTGTGGAAACTCTAACCATCTTGCTTCTTTTTGCAGGAAGAATAAGAATATAAACTTTTTACCTCCTAAGTCAGGAGTTATGAGTTAGTCTGTTAGGTTTAAGCCACAAAATCCTTATTTTTATTGTGGTAGTTTATGGCATTCCATTTATACTTGTAAGGAATATCATAGTTTGTACTATGATTATTATCAAATAAAACCTTCTTTGAAGAAAGTTGCTTTAATTCCTTCTAGTGTAAAGTCTGATGCAAAGTCTGATATGAGTTCTGATAAACAACATGTTAGCATAAACTCTGATATTAAATCCGCTGCAAATGCTAAGAAACTTAAGAAGGCCAAAGGATCCAAGCAAGTATGGGTCCTTAAAACTAACCATTAGAGGTCTTTGTAATTGCAGGGAAATATGAAAACATCCTAGTACTGGATCTGGATAGTGGATGTTCAGGACATATGACTGGAAATAAAGCCCTGCTCTCAGACTTTGTGGAGAAAGCTGGACCAGAAGTTTCTTATGGAGATGGAAACATAGGAAAAACTCTGGGATATGGCAATATTAATCTTGGGAATGTCATCATTAAAATAGTAGCTCTTGTCTCAGGACTTAAACACAATCTGTTAAGTGTGAGTCAAATCTGTGACAGAGATTATCGTGTGGATTTCTTTGAAGAACACTGTGAAGTTGTAAGCAATTCTACAGGCAAAGTGGTTCTGAAAGGTTACAGGAATGGTAACACTTATGAAGCTAGACTTTCAACAAGTACTGATGGTTCAGCAATCTGTCTGTTGAGTAGAGCATCAATTGAAGAAAGCTGGAATTGGCACAAAAGACTCTCTCATTTAAATTTCAACAACATAAATGAGCTTGTAAAAAAAGATCTTGTGAGAGCACTGCCAAAATCAGTATTTGCTCCTGATGGCCTTTGTGATTCATGTCAAAAGGCAAAATAAAGAAAATCTTCTTTCAAGAGCAAAACTGAGTCATCAATTCTTGAGCCTTATCACCTACTGCATGTTGATCTATTTGGTCCGGTCAATGTCATGTCTATCGCAAAGAAGAAATATGCTATGGTTATAGTGGATGAGTTTACAAGGTACACTTGGGTGTACTTCTTGCACAAGAAGAATGAAACTGCATCTACTCTAACTGATCATGTCAGACAGCTGGATAAGTTGGTCAAAGAGTCTGTTAAAATTATAAGAAGTGATAATGGCACTGAGTTCAAGAATTCAATCATGGAAGAGTTCTGCAAAGAGCATGGAATCAAACAGGAATTTTCTGCACCTGGAACTCCACAGCAAAATGGAGTTGTAGAAAGAAAGAACATGACTCTCATTGAAGCTGCACGAACTATGCTTGATGAAGCAAAGCTACCAACCTATTTTGGGCGAAGCTGTGCAGACTGCTTATTTTACACATAATGCAACACTCATAAACTAGCATGGAAAAACACCATATGAGATGGTGAAGAAAAAGAAGCCAAATCTGAAATATTTTCATGTAATTGGATGTAAGTGTTTTGTTCTTAAGACTCATCCATAACAGCTGGAAAAATTTGATCTAAAAGCTGATGAAGGAATTTTTGTTGGATATCCACTTTCCACAAAAGCCTTCAGAGTTTACAATTTAAGAACAAGGGTTGTCATGGAATCTATCACTGTATCTTTTGATAATAAGAAGATTACTGGACTTGAAGATTTCAATGATCATGATCAGCTGAGATTTGAAAATGAAGACTTAAATTCTGATTCTGTAAATTTTGATGACTTAAACTCTGATCCTGGAATTTATGACGGGTTAAGTTCTGATGTCATTGAAACTGTGGTAACAACTCTAAAGTAAAATGCACTTGTCCAGGGGGAGCTAGCTGGAGATTCTACCACATCTCAAGACTCTAAAGAAGCATCAGAACCTGTCACTGGCTCTTCAAGTTCTGATTCATCTAGTTCTGATGAGCCAAATTCTGATAATTCTGGAAACTCTGATACTTCAAATTCTGAAGGATCCAAGTCAAATTCTGAAGTGTCAGAGAGCATAACTACAGGGGAGCATCAAAAAATGCTGATGGAGACAACATGGATCATGGGGGAGGATCCAGTTCTAGAAGTCAACTTCAATCTGCAAGGAAGTGGACCAAATCACATACACCTGACTTAATAATTGGAGATCCTGGAGCAGGTGTCAGAACTAGAACTACAACATCAAATGAATGTCTCTATTATTCTTTTCTATCTCAGACTGAACCAAAGAAAGTGAAAAAAGCTCTTTATGGCCTTAAGCAAGCTCCTAGAGCATGGTATGAGACTTTAGCTCAATTCCTTCTGGAAAGTGGATTTCACAGAGGTACAACTGATAAAACACTGTTCTACCTCAACCATGGAAAGGACCTACTTTTGGTACATATATATGTTGATGATATCATATTTGGTTCTACAAATGCCAAACTCTGTGAAAGGTTTGCAAAAATAATGCAGTCAAGATATCAAATAAGTATGATGGGAGAACTCAGCAATTTTCTGGGACTTCAAGTCAAGCAAAATGAAGAAGGTACTTTTATCTGTCAATCCAAGTACACCAGGAATTTATTGAAGAAATTTGGAATGCAAGATTGTTCAACTGCATCCACTCCCATGGCCACTGCAACCAAGTTAGATAAAGATACTGGTTCATCAGTAGATATTACTAACTACAAAGATATGATTGGCTCTTTACTCTATTTAACTGCAAGTAGACCTGATATCATGTATGCTACCTGTCTTTGTGCAAGATTTCAGGCTGATCCAAGAGAACCTCACTTAATAGATGTGAAAAAAATTCTCAAGTACCTCAAGGGTACAACTGATCTAGGATTGTGGTATCCTAGAGAATCAGATTTTAAGCTAATAGATTACCTAGATGCAGATTTTGTAGGATGCAAAATAGACAGGAAAAGCACTAGTGAAAGCTGCCAATTTCTTGGAGGCGGATTGGTTTCTTGGTTTAGCAAGAAACATAAGTCAATTTCCACATCAATTGCAGAAGCAGAATATATTGCTGCAGGAAGCTGTTGTGCACAGATTCTTTGGATGAAGAATCAGTTACCGGATTATGGGTTAGAATTTTCTAAAATCCATATTTACTGTGATAATCAAAGTGCTATTGCTATGACAGGTAATCCAGTTCAACACTCAATGACAAAGCACATCAGCATTAGGTACCATTTCATAATGGAACATGTGATGAAAGGTACAGTGGAATTGCATTTTGTTCCAACAGATCAACAACTAGCAGATATCTTCACAAAACCACTATGTGAAGCTACCTTTACAAGACTGGTAAATGAACTTGGAATGGTTTCAGGTTCTATCTCCAAATCTGCTTAGTTTTTGTTCTCATGCATCAGACGTTATGATCAGTGTTTACAGATTATTTTATTTTCATATAATCTGTGTTCTAATTGAAATTCATTAAATGCTGATTGTTATCTGATGTGGAACTATATACTCTGATAAGTGTTTTTAAATGTTCTATGATTATTCAATCCGATGAGGATAACTGTGCCAGATGTTAACCTAGTAATCTTTAACATACTAGAAATCCCATGTTTGAATTAGTTGTTTATATGGAAACTCATTGACACAAGCAAATTCTGATATTGAGCTTAGTCAAGTTTACTTTGTGTATCTTATTACTATATCACAAACTAGATTCTTTCTTCTTATCTGTCAAATTCTGATGTTAGTAAATCTTAAGGATGAACCTAAATGATGATAAGCCTCACTTATCTGAAGAAAAGAAAAGAAAAGAAAAGAAAAGTCAGGTACTCCTTTGAGATCTAGAGTAAATATGTGGAAGGGAAGACCCAAGTGCATTGCTGGTATTAAGTAATATGCATTAGAAAAGCAAATAAATTTTTCTTGGTGACTTTTCAAATTCTCTGATTACTGGAGAAATACTCTGATAATAGCATAAATTCTGATAGGCAGTTGTGACTCACTTACACTGAGAAGTCACTGTAAAAAGAAATTTCAAAAAATGCATAAAATGAGCACAAATAGTTGAGGTGGACTCTTGCATAAATTTGTTCTATAGTAGACTTCATGATTGATGACAGATTTTAAGCACTTTCTTAGTTATGCCTTATTTCTAAGATGTACTGAAGTTTATCAGAATTTAATCTTTATCTGATATTCTGCTGAATGCACACACATTCACTCCATATGAATGATGAAAATTACTGTGGTGATTAAGTTGTTTTTGACAAACAGTTAAGTGTCATTTGCATAAATTCTGAGGCCATATTCTGATGGAAGTCTGAAGAAAACAAGCCAGTATTTGTATGAAGAATTACAGAAACAAATATTCATTTTTTGAGTACAAAAGCCATATTCTGATGACCATTACGTTTTGATAATAATCAAGTTCTGATATAAATCCTGATGGAAACTCTGATGCTTACGTGGCATTATTCTTACTTGACTTATTTGTGGTAAAAACTGAAACGGTCATATTTAATCAGAATATATTAAGGTGAGATAAAAATAGTCATAATCATTAAGGGTTAGTGGTAAACGTGTATATCCTAAAAAACTGTATGTGCACGGTAATTATTGCTTATTTCATGTGCTCATTAACTCCTGCTTTAACTTTTTACTGACTGTTCACACGTTGCCAGGTATAAATTGTCTGCCATGCTTCAAAAATATAACTGTTGAGTGGAGAGAGTATATATATATATGGGAGTTAAAATATTTTCTAATCTTTTACTTATTTTTCTATTCTCATCTCTCTTATTTCTCTCACCCACTAATATTCTCTGAAGCAGTTTTTATTACAGGCATTTTCACAAACACCTTTCAAGCAATCTATTTTCTCACTTAATTTCTTACAGAGATGGCACCAAAAGACTTGATTTTCAATGGAGCTAAGTTTGTTCCTAACAACTACTCGTCTATTCTTAGCAAGGTTGAAGCTCCATCGGAACTTCACTTTATTCAGGATTTCCTTGCTAATTCTGATATTGGGTATGCTTTAACCCAACCTGAAGCAATCTCTGGAACTTAAGTGCTTGAGTTTTGGAGAAGTGGCGTATATGATGATGGTGGTGCTCAAGGGTCCCCAAGTATCATCTTTACAACAGGGGAGGATGAGCATGCCGTGACTTTGGCTACAGTTCGCCAAGCATTGTAACTACCTGAGAATTGTATTTATTCGACTGTTGAGGAGCCAGTTCTTCAACAAATGATGGCCAGTCTGGGGTATGAAAAGACGTTGGCAAAGCTTGGTCAATTGAAGAGACCTTACATAAGGAGGGAATGGAGTTTCTTCTTCGACTGCATTACAAAGGCTTTTACAAACAAATGTTCAAATTTCGATGCAATCCCTATACTTAGTCAACAAATCGGGTATGCTCTCATTAATCAAACTAATTTTGATTATGCAAGTACTGTTTTAGGCTTTATTGGGGATAGGATGACAGAAGATAGGAATACTATCTATTTTGCTAGATTCTGTCAGCTTATTTATAGTTTTTGTTGTACTGATAAGCCTCAATTAGCCAGTGAATTAATTCCACCATTTAGACTAGATAAAAGAGCTTTTAATGACGTATTATCTATTGATAATAAGAAGGATGTGTTAAGACCCCTCCAAATTCTTTTATCTGTCAAACAAGCCTTAATAATCTATGATCCAGTCACATACACTGCACTATATCCTGATGTCCAACCATCTGAACCTGAACCATCAGCACCCACCACCACTACCCAAACACCTCATACTTCTCAACCACAATCACAACCAACTATCAGAACATATTTCAAACTAACACAATCATCTTAACCATCAGCACACACCATCAGACCTTCATCTTCCAAACCTTCTAAGAGGGCAAAGACTGTTCCTCAACCTCCACAAAAGAGAAGGAAGATGATTCTCAGAGATGAATCTGATAGTGAAAAGGAAGCATACGTTCATGCTTCTGAACCTATGATAGTTGAAGCTAAGAATGTTACTTCTTAGAAAGAAACTGCAGCTCAAAGTTCTGATACTTTGAAGAGGAAATATGTAAGCTCTGGTGCTGCACAGCAACTCCTTCATTGGCAAGGAGATTGAAGAAAATGAGGGCAAAGAGGTATAATGCTAAATCTCCATCAGAAGATACTGAAGAAGCTGAGGAAGGGGATCAGGAATCTCTGATCTCAAAAGAGCCAATTATCATTGAAGCCCTTCCAGCTAAAGCCCAAGACACTGTTCCTGATATAGTGATCACTCCTACTATTTCTCCAGTCAGAGAGACAACAGTTGAAGGTTCAGGAATAAGTCCTGAAATTGATCTTCAAAGGCTGATTATACCAACTATTTTATTTTTGGAAGCTCCATCTACAGCAGCTCAGCAATCTCCAACTCATTCTCTAATTTTAGATGCTGGGATACCATCTACACCAACCACACCAGCTCTGGAGATAAATTATGATGCTCAGAATTTAGATGATGTTATTCCTGAATCTCCAGTTGCATCACACACTCTTGTGCTGTCAGAAAATAATGAATCTTCCTCAAGTTCTGAAGACAATGTTTCTGTTGAGACTCCAGCTCCTATTCTGGGAAAGGAAGAATTGGTCAAGAAATTTGTTGAACGGGATGCTCCTGTACCTTGGGAAGAAACTCACAGGGGAGTTGAGTGGACCAAGAAGTGGAATGAATCAGATTTTATTCCACGCACCAAAATTCTGACAGAACATGTGTCAAAAGCTGATGAGTTTATTGTCAAATTCTGATTTCAAGACTCACCCAAGGTTACATCTATGAGTACAAGAAGACTTCATGGTCTACATTCCATTACTCATGATAAGATTGATACACTAAAGGAAAATGCTGATAAGCTAGATCTACAGATCAAGCTTGACAAGAACAGATATATCAGACCTACTCTTGAGAAAATTGAAGCCATTGAGAAGATTCAAGAGAAGCAACAGACCCAAATTACTGAGGTCCTACAAAATCAAGCTTCTCAGAAAGCTCAATTGGATGAGATCCAATCTTCAGTTGAACTTCTTCTCTCTCTCTCTCTCTCTTACTTCCTGATGATGCCAAAAAGGGGGAGAAGGTAGTTAAGTCCAAATGCTCACCTACTCAAAAACTAAAGAAGAAGGATGACAAAGATGATGACCAGGGAAACTCTGATAAGAGCAGAGGTCAAGGAAAAGTTAAAGGAAAATCTTCACAGAAAGTAATTTTTGATGTTAGTAAATCTTCTACACAGAACAAGTCAAGTTCTGATGCTGTGAATGTTAAAAGTCCGAAGTCAAGTTCTGATAAGCAAATTCTGATGTCAAGTTCTGATATCCTAATTCAGTCAGGATCTAAAGACTCTCAGAAGTTTTTACAAACTCTGAAGCTAAATGGGAAGCAGACTACTGTTTATTACAAAGATCCTAAAATCCAGACACTTGATGAGGAGATAGCTAGAAGATTATTTCTGAAACAAAATCCAGGAATAAATTTGGAAACTCTCAAGGAGGAAGAAGCTAGATTTGCAGCTGAGAAGAAAAATCTAAATTCTAAAGCTTCTGATGCAAAGAAACCTCCAAGGCCTAAGGAAAAAGGCATTGTTATCAAGGAAAAGTCAAATTCTGAGGCTTCAAAGTCCAAGACTATATTACAAACTGAGATTGATCCTAAGTCAAAGGGAAAAGAAAAGGTTAGTGAACCTTTAAAGATTCAGAAAATGATAAGTTCTTCCGTTCCAGTCTATCAAGCTACAATGCATGATGATGATTTGATAGAAGATGAAACTGTTCAAACTCTGAAGAGAAGAAAGATAATTGAAGAATCTAAAACAACCTCTGACATTGCTCAAGTTATTCAGAATGAAGAACAACAAGCTACAGAAGAAACAACAAATTCTGATCAAGCTATCAAGACATTAAATACTGACAATGCTCAAGTTGATTTGAAAAAGATGACAATTGCTGATAAGAAGAAGCTGTTATGGAAGAAAGCTACTCCAGTTGAACCAAAGTCCAATCTTATGATTAATCAACTCGCAACATTTGGGTTGAGAGCCAAGCAACCTAGAGATAGAGCTGGATTAGGTTCTGATGAAGAAAAGATACAAACATGAGTAGAAGTTACTCTAAGAGATCCTTTCATGTTGACAGACAAACCATATGAACGAATCAAACAAAAGCACCTTGACAAAGTGCTGTCTGCTCAAATTGTGATAGATGCTCATGATAAAGAAAATCTAAAAGAGAAATTGATCTTATTTCTCAATGATGGAAGAACTTACAGACTAGCTGATACTGATGTGCTAAAGAAGTCTGTCAAAGAGCTTTAACATATTCACTATCTTCTGGAAGTAAAATCTGATGTTACAAGAAGATGGTCAGAGTACATTTTGAAGGCTATAAGAGATCTTCTCAGAATCTCTGGTACAAAGGCTTCTCAGTACATTCCAATGATTACTGAAGATGATGGAAGAGAAATTCCTATGCTGAAGAACTCTGCTAAGGTGGAAGTTATTCTGAAAGGAAGATGCTTATATTATAATGAGGACTCTTCACATCATAGAGTTATCAGACTTGGTGATGGACTTGAAAGAACATCAATTCAAGCTCTCAGAACAACAATTTATCAAATTGGTGACAGTAAAAATGAAGAACTGATGCAGGTCAAAGCACAGTTAGTTGAAGTTCTGAGAAAAGCTAAAGATAAGCTGGTAAAAGATTTAGTTAAGAATCATTATGGATTCAGATTGATCCAGTAATGTTGGTAAAGCTGCATGTTCTGTAAGTTGTAGTTAATAGTCTTATTAAACTCTTATTGCATTTGAATTTAAATGTTTTTGACATCATCAAATCTATTAACTTGTATATTTTTGCATAATTAACAAGTTGGGGGAGATTGTTAGATATATTTGAGATGTCATGTCTAATATGTTTCATGTTTAGTTTTCAGATCTTAACAAACAGGAAATATCAGGACTTACTGGAATCAGTACTTACTGGAAGTCAGAAGATAGATATCAGAACTTAAGGTCATATCAGAACTTAAGTACGGGAGGACTTACAGTTAAGGAAGGAAGCTGATTTACAGGATAGAAGATCGAGACTAAAATAAAAGAAGATATACATGGAAAGAGTTAGAAGATAAAAAGACTTGTATAAGATATCTGATTGATATATTTTAGGAGATAGAATTATATTCCATATCAATTAGAAGTTATTTTGTAACTGTGTACTATATAAACACAGACATAGGTTTACACTATATATGTTATCATTATCGAGAAGATCATACATTGTAACCTAGCAGCTCTTAGTGATATTTGTTCATCACTGAGAGAGAACAGTTCCATTGTAACAGAGTTTATTATATTAAATATATATGTTTACTGTTACTTATGTTCGAAATCGATTTGATTGTAATAACACTGTATTCAACCCCCTTCTACAGTGTTGTGTGACCTAACACATATATATATATAAAAGCCAATATTACTAAAATAGTCATTAATGTGTGGGAGTTTTTGTGTATCAACTACATGTCATCCCCTTGCACATCAGGATCGATTAAACGCTCCATTATAGCAACGTGCGAGCACTGTTGAAAAACAAACATGTACTGTAATTTTCAAATTTTAAAACTATAGTGATCAACAAAGAATTTCTGAATTATTTGAAACTTTATTCTGACGACTGTGATATATTTTGTATAATGTAGTGAAAACCCCTTAGACACCAAAAGTTGACAAACATCATGTAACCACAAAGAGTCAGCTTATGTTCTCGCTTATTGCTTCGCGGATTATAACGGACACCAACTGTGAAAGTCCTGTTACTCAACCACCTACAGATCGTACAAATGACAGTGGTAAAGTTTTATGTCGTTTCTACAAGCTAATACACATACACATTAACTGATGATAACATGTACCATGGCTGTTTGACTTTATAGTTTTAATGTCTGTAATTTTCCCCAACTCATGTATGAAAAAAGTAAGTTAATTGATTGAATCATATTTCTGTTGAGCTGTTATCTTCAAAAAATTCCAATACCCCTGTTGATCAGAATCCTTTACTTGCTTGCTGCACATAAAAAAATGAAATAATCAAGCCCACAGAATCAGTTAGAAGCATCATTAAAGGAGTTGGGTGTAAAAACCTTAACATTACTCAAAATGGATTGATGACGCTTTTAATCCTGGAATATCCAAGGTGTAAAGAAATGATGACTTTGACATTCACATACTCTATCAGATTATCCTGAATCATTTTTACCAGGAAGGTCTATTTGATGCAGCTCATTGCTTTGATAAAAGCAGGGACCAAAGGTCATCTATTTAAAATGTCAAATTGTCGAGATATATCAGATACTTGATACTGTTAGGTCTAGAAACCTCAAACTTGCTTTTATTTGGGTCTTTGCTAACCCTTGAGAAATTTTTATATTCGTTATATTCACTCGATTCTTTTCGTTATATTCGTTTATGTTTAATTAGTCCATAATCAAGTCACATTTGTTGGATGGTCCTTGGATGCATATCCTGCTTTTGTATGTTTTAAAACTGTTGAAAACAACAAAGTTAAGATCCAAGAGCCTCAGGTTTTGGTGCCCAGTATTGTGGCTAAAATTTTTTACTATTATATATAGAGGGTTGTGGACAGTGGAAAACTATAAATTTCTTCTTTTCAACTGGTTATAGAATATAGAAAATGACGGGGAATGAATGCATTCAAGATTGGAACAAACAACATCCAAGTAAATTCTTTTGCGAAGCTATATATATCTATCAAATTTATAACATTTTATACTATGTAATCGGAGGCCTCATTCAGCCACCATGAATCAAGGTCATGAGGTGCAGTCTGTATGTAAATTAAAAGTCAGTTATTGACCTTATTGTTGTGGCTAAACGTTGGGTTTTAGTTTGCACTAGCCCTTAATTTTGTTGTATTACTGATGATGAATTTTAGTTATCAAAAGGATCAGTGATGTTTTTATTTCTTGGTAGGCAAATTTCTCATAACCCTTTATAAATATTTAATTATGGATTCAACTGTATCCTTTATTTGTGAGGTTACCATGCGTAACATTGTTAGTAAGCAACAGAAAAAGATTGATACATTAAACAAGGGTAACCTGTCATTTACCATCCTATTTTACTTTGCAAGCAATTGGAGTTCTATTGTATTATCATAATTGTCTCTTTTAACCATTTTTTATAGGATTTAAGCGACTTCCTCTCGGACCATTGTCGCCATCATCAACACAGTGGTTTGTAATTTTTTGTGGCTTATATGCGCTTAATTGTTGTGCTAACTATAAAGACAACTATGTTTTCCACTAGGTATCCAGAAAAGACATACTCATACACCTGATAGTGGTACCAAAGCTGCGAAATTCGCTTCGCCTACAGGGTTAAATGAAAACATAAATCCTAATGTCGTGTGTTCGCCTAAATTTGGTATGTTTTCCTAATTGTGATTGTGCTGTAAACTACCATTAACCGTAATATACAGACTCATTAGGATTTAATTATATAAACTAAAATTTTCCTCTTCTATCATGTTTTGAAATAATTTTTTAAGTATATTGTTTAACTTTACACGTTATCTGATACTTTTGTCACGATCCAGAACCCAAAAATAAAAAACTTTTATTCCAACTCTCTGCTTCCCAAATTACACCACCCATAATGTGTAACATTGAAACAGAGCAACCCAATAAGAAGGATATATTAAACAAAGATAACCAGTCCTTTCCTATCCTATATTACTCTTCAAGCAATTATAGTTTTACTGTACTATCATAATTGTTTTTTTAACATTTCTATATAGGGGTTAAGAGACAATCTCTCGGACCATTATCTCCATCTTCAATACTGTTTTAATAAATTTTTAGGTTTTGGTGTGTGAACATTATATAAGATATATTGAGAATTAATATGGACTCGTGATGCTGCTGGTGAAGCCTACACTATATGGGCAAATGGAAGTGGGTCTGGATAAAGAATTTTTACGGTTTATGTATAACCAAGACAATGCCCTAGATCCCATTGTATCACTCCCAGCTTTTTCCGATTATTTTATATATTTCTCTGTCATTTCCCTAAACATTAAAGGTAATGATTTTCTTTACATATTAATATGCTATCGATTACAGTAAATAGAATATATAAGAAATATGGGTTCTTTTCTTTATTATCTCACACATGCATATTTTGTCAGGTCTAATCTTTTTAATTTAAGATGGTGGATAAAAATTATTATGTATATATTGCTCATTAGGTACTTTTTGTCGATATCTCAGTCTCAGAGGATTACAGCTAGGAATACTGAGCAACTTTTGATCCAACAACCAGGTTCTGATGAAATGTTGAATCAGTAAATATACTCTGCGGCAAGTTGTTAAGAGACATGCGTCTGAATCAGATATAACTTTGTAATATTAATATGCCAATAAAAATGCAAGGTCTTGGAGCTGGTAAAACTGCATACTTGACCTATTAGGAGAGTACATCCTGAATGATTTTTGGTGTTTCTGAATCTATGAATCTAAGAGTGGGATTGGGAGATTAATTGTTCGGTGAAAAGAGTAAGAAGATCCTGACACACCAGAATAAGGAAATCAAATTTTGAATTATGTCTAACTCGAGTTTCTTGCTAAAGCAATTGCAATAGAAGACCGTTTTAACCCATGCCCTGTACTTTTTATTGGAAGAGAATTTCATATGGCCAAAAGGAAATCAAGGCCATAAATGTTTTTTATTCACACCGAGTATTGAGAACGAAATATAAGTAAAAATTTAATTTGATCAGATTTTTATAAAATTTAATAAACAAAATTGTGCACTACTAATTTCACATTCTTTTTCAATTCAGACGTGTTTATGAAATAGACATATTTTATACTTATACTTTATATCAAAATTATACGTAAGTTTTCAAAAATTATTGTATATCCTTTATTATACCTTTTTAGTGCAGAACACGATGCTTCATTGAAGAAGACACCGAGAAACTGTTAATACATATTATTTTTTTATTTAATTTCAATTTTAAAATTATTGTATATTCTCTATTATACCATTTCAGTTGTAAAACACTTCGACGATGCCGAGAAGCCGTCAATAAAATTTTTATTTTGATTTTGTTTTAATTTCAAAAATATTGAGAAAGAAATATAAGAAAAAATTTCATCTGATCATATTATGATGAAGTAATAGAATAAGCAATCTCAATAACTATATTATCTTCATTTATGATTGAAGTGATATTATGTAGTTGTATTTGTGGTAGAAAATGAAAAATCAATTTTTTTGGGGCGAACTCTTGATATAGGGGAGTTGTGTCAATTGTCTTGTATAAACACTTTGGTCAAATTTTAGGATTTATATTTTTTACGGAATTCTACGTATTAGTATTTTTCTATGATTATTTCTCACAATAATTATTTTTGTTTATCTATTCATTATAAAAAAAATGAAAATTACAAACGAAATGAAAAGTATTTGTTTATCTATTCATTATAAAAAATATAAATATTACAAACTTTTACTATCAAATTAGAGTATTGTTTGATAATAAAAGAATATGCAGGTAAATTTTTATTACCTGAACATCAGTATCTTCATTATAAGGATCAAGAACATTGATGAATTGTGTAACATCTAAGCGTTCGATTTTTATATACACACAAGAACAAAAAGAAAACTTTAGTACTATAAGTACAGGTTGGATTGGAGAATGTTTGTTGTGTATTTAGGTATTATATGGATTTATCAAATGCATGATTGTAACATTTGAGGCTAAATACATTTTCAACTCAGGCTCAATCCCCAATTTTCATTTCTGATCTAGAATGTTTCATTTTCATCTTTAAATATCAACTAACTATATGTGTACTTAATAGCAAATTAGTTTTATGTTATGAAGAAAATGCATGAATGAAAGGAATCATATTAGAATAATTATTTAATCAAACTCATTACTACTGTTCAACAAACCTAAAAATATACACAAAATTATAATATACACTACCATTTGTGAATAAAAGTCAATGATGCAATGGAACATATAGAATAGGAAGTAATAGAATGAGCGCGGTGACTAACAATATATATTACCTCCATTTTGTATTAAAATAATGGTTATTTTATAGTTATACTACAAAATGATAACCGAATTTTTTTGGTGTTGAAGCCTGATAAAAGATAAAAGAATAGGAGACTTGCCAATTGTATTTTAATTTGGAAACAATTTGCGATCAATACATTTTCTAATAGTTTAATTTATAACCCACATCAATTAATTCATGGTATTATTTAACTTGAAATATTTATTTTTTATTATATATTTCCAATAAAAAATTTAACTAACATCATATTGCAACTATTTGTGGCAATATTATTTGAGAGACATTTTTCTAAATTTGACACCTTAATTTTCATCGAAAATAAAATATTCAAATCATAAAAAGAAATGATAAACTAATTTATTTAGCACTAATCGTAATAAATAGCAGAATTATAATCTTTTTGGCTAGCACGCGAAATGCGCAGACAAAGGTTCCTAGTGTTTGTAATATTTTTTATGCATATATAAATATTTATTAATTTTAAATTATTTCCGATTTTTCTACCGATTAATCCTTCCGATTAATTCCCGATTCACCGATTAATCGTTATACGATTATGTGACCGATCTTCCCCGATTTCCGATTTCTATAATACCGGCAGTACGTACTAATTAATATGTTTTGTGTGCATTTACCTAACAACAGCATTATCACAATGGTCGAAGAAATTAAACAAAGTTATGACTAGTAATATTGGCAACGTCTTCATCAAAGATATTTATATGAATACCAATGCAAAATTTAGTTCTGTTTTTATTCATTTTTTTGTTCAGCCCAAATAAACAGCATGAGAGAAGTTTTACATCTTTATATTTCTAGTAGTTGGACTTTGTGCAATTGACAAGATTATCATGACACTACAAACAAGAAGAGCTCATGTGACTACAACAAGAAGAGCTCATGGTAATCATCAAATGTTGAATGTCACTTGTAATATGAAGTCCTTTTGCATCTTTATTTAGTTGCGGGGTCAACAAGCAGAGATCATATTTATTATTCAGACAATACTCTGCTTGAGTATGTAAAATTAAGATCCTAAAATTACTAAGTGTACACCATTTTGTGGTTATCATAACAATTTCAACATAGAAAGTCCTCTTCAAAGTAAAGGGAATTAGGGAAAAAGGTGAGGACTACTTATTGTGTCCCAAAATAGATGTATCAGTAGGACCCCCAAAATAATTATTGTGTTCTATCAGATTGTGTTTAAAGAAAGGGTCAGGCCAATAAATATTAATAATACTACATATTATTAATACTAGTATAATAAGCCATGCGAGGCACGGATCATTTTTAAAAAGAAAAAATTATACATCATTCAATTATAATATTTCTATAGCAACTCCAACAATATTCGTATATATGCTCTTGTGTCAAATTTTGAAGAAATGGTGATAAAATTTTACTACAACAAGCTCTATGTTCCCCTCTATAACATTAGGAGCTTCGAATGTTTCCTCAATTTTAGGAGTGAATATCCCCTCAACTATTATTATATTATATTTTTCTTACCCGTTATTTTATATTTAATGAATGAATATAAAAAGGGTAGTAAGTGTACGTCTAAAACGAAACTATTAATCTAAATCTGTAGAATGCCGTTAGTATTTTTATAAATAAAAAACTACAAATTAACATATATGTTGAATACAGAGTTGACCAAAATCTTGAATTTTATTTAAATAAACTATATGTACTGCTCCATATTATTACTGAGTTAACTACTAACTTACAATTAACTTACTCAATTTAAAAAGATAAAAAAATGCATAACTGAATTTAGAATTGAAAGAGATATGTCCTAAGTCCAATCATGTATGAGGATTTATGAATAACTTTTATGCAATATATTTTGATTTCATTGATATTAATAAAAGACTTGTTTTATTTTTATTGCAGACTCTATCTATTTAAATGTTTAAATAAGATATACCACAGTTTAGAGTAAAACTTTTTATGGATTGTGATGAGATCATAATAATGAGACCTAAAAGATGATAACTCTAAACTTAAATAGTTTCTGGTCGTAGAATTACTAACTGGTAATTAATAATCCGCAAAGATCGGTACATACTATGCTTGCTTCATTATAAAGGATGTCTGTTCTCATAGACATTTGTGTGGTGACACTATAGCTAGTATGTAGGTGCTTATTATAGAATAAGTTCACTGAACATGACTCACACAGATGAACAACTGATGGAGTTCACTCACGTGTCAGCAGTTGTTCACATAGTGATAGTTGTACAAGTATCCTTAGACTTGAGGTAATCATAGTAATCTTGTATACATTGAACTATGCTTTGGTTTAGTTCTTAGTCTCAAGGGACAATTATAAGGGCTCTACTGGGTATAGGAATTTGTACACGAAGATAGTGTATGATCAATAAAGGATCTACCCCTTCCAGTGTAGGAAGAGAATGTTCAATGCTGATCCACTTATGTTAGTTCAGGAATCTCTGGCCAGAGTGAATGAAATTAGAAAGGAGTTTCTAATTTACATTAAATAGAACTAAGCATAGTGAATGGGAAAGCAAGTGATTAAATAAGATAGGCTTGACACAAGTTCCATGCCTTATATTTAATCGTGACATTGCAGGATAGAAGGAATTAATTGTACGGTAACTAATTACTGAATAGGTTCTTGGTATTCTAAGCAGTGAATTCGTATTATCCGGATAGTCGCGATATGCTGAGAAGTATCCCTCACGATGTAGAATAAATATGATTAATTAATTAATCATATTTAATGAATTAGAGAATTTATATAAATAATGATAAAATAGTTTTATTATTATTTATTTCTACTACCGGCTTAATATTGAACCTACAGGGTCACACCATAAAAGAGAATGATTTAATGGTAGAGGAATTAATTAATAATGGCTGATAATTATTTATTTATGAAATAAATAATTAATTGGCAAATTTAATAATTGATTAAATGAGATTTAATTGATTATAAATTAATTAAGAAAAGGTTCTTAATATTATTAATTAAGAATTTAATTTTTGGAAATTAAATCAAGTGAGCGAATTATTTCTAAAGAGTTTAGAAAAAGGATTAATGATTAAAAGGTGTTTTAATTATTAGTGAGAATAATAAAGGGTCAATAATAATAATATTTTATGGGAAAATTTTCAGCTGAAAATTTTGCCTATAAGTATACTATTATAAACCTTATTTCTGCCTCAACCAAAAAGATTTACAAAACTCTAATTCTCTCCATCTCCTCCTCCTTCATTACATTGATCTCTTGGTGGATACCGGTGGAGTGCTTCACACTTGAGGAGCAGCTGCTAAGGATCTCCGTTCATCGTTCTTGGATCGCTATTAAAGACCTCCATCTTTCCATTAACGTAAAGCTTCTTAAGGTAAACATACTGAACTACGAATTAAATATTATTTTTTCGCATGGATCCTGCGGAGGGTTTCGGTTTTTTAAGATTAAATTTACATTTTCACTGTGTTTATGTGCTAAAAACCCTTCAATGGCATCAGAGCTACTTGCGAAAAGTTTTTAATTCGTTTATGTGTTCAATTATTTTCGATATATGAGCATGTACGCGATTCGCCATGATTTGATGTTGACATAATATGCTTATATATGTATGGTTTTGAATATATGATATTCATGTGAGTTGTATAATCATAAGATGATTATGTAATCTGTATGTATACTGATATATACATGATTTATGTTTGTTCTAATTATGAGAATCATATTATATACGGATTCTGAATTGGCTGCTGCAGATTTGCTGAAATCTGGGTCTGGTATCCGATTTACGCAAACGAATACCCTATTCCATAGGTAAACGAGCGTCGGAACAAAACTGGTAGCTTAATCAACGACTCGTCTGTAAGGCGTTTGACGTCGTTTATTGCCCGTAAACAGTGATTCTTGTTTTTCTGATTTAATTCTGATTTTTCTGATTTTTGTCATATTTTCTTTTTATGATTAGATCATGGATAATATGATATGTTAAGATCAGATTATGTGTTTTAACATGCTTTTATGTGTTGTATGAGCATGGTGGATGGTTATGGCCTTTCGACCTTAGTGTAATGGTTTTGATTTTGGTTTTAAATACGACTTGCATGTCGTCAATCTTTGTAATCATAAATCTCGAATGTAACTTGAGTTATTCTTGTAAGTTCATTAGATTAGTTTTACTTTCAATCATGTAATGTAATTGAAGACTCAAGAAGGCTATCCAATAGAGGTGATACAAAGAAGAAGACGAGGCATACAAGAAGTCTAAACAAAGAAGAAGACTTATGTAATAAGTAGTTGTATTTATTTCCATCACCATATTAGATTGACCTTGATCTTTATCATGAGCTTGATAAAGATCACATAGGATGGGGCCATAACCAAACACATTTACTTTATTGCACTTTACATTTACTTGTTTATTTAATTTTATATATGAGATATATGCCTATGTTTACCATGCGATGATAGATTTAGGTGAACTTAAATCAATAAGGCGTGCTCTAGAAAATCTAGAATATGAATAGTTTCTTGCCTTAACAATAAATATTATGAATACGATCATGAGATTCTTATGTTTATGAAACACGTAATTGAATATGAATTTTCAATATTGAGAGAAAGGATGACTCTGTCAACAACAGATTTTTATCTGTAAGAAAGGGTTATTAAGTGACGCCTCTTGACAATGCTCCACCCGATCTGGGAATCATCTGATTATCGATTATTGATTTGAAATATTTAATTTAAAAGGAAGAATCTCTTTATAATATGATTATGATTGTAACGTAATATAATCCCTCTAAAATTAAATAATATTAAGTAGTAATTGGCCAATGACACAACGGGCTTGTGTCAGTCATAGCCTTCCAACATGGTAGAAAGTGGTTCTTATTTTTAAATCATTGTCGTTTCGTGCTACAGCCGAGGGCTTTGATTTCGAAATAAGAAATACTTGTCTATTATATAGAGATGTGTACATTGAATTAGAATCTAAAGGTCGGTACGTGCTACAACCGTGGGCCGTTGGAGACTGATTCAATTGTACGAAATGTTGGGTTAGACTTGACTTAGAATATTGAGTTTGGCGTGCCACAGCCGTGACTCAATTATTCAAGAGGCTAAACTTATATTAGGGAATTACATAAGATGTAATTGACAAGAGTTGTCTGCCTATTGAACATCACATGACGTTTCGTGCCACAGCCGAGGTTGTGTGATGAAATGTAGGATCCCTATTCCCACTAGCATTATGAATGCTTAATTTTCACTTAGGGGGTTGAAAAAATTAGATAAACTAGTGGGAGACACTTATGAATAAAGACCCGATTCATATAGTGTTTTTGAAATGAAATTGAATATTTTCTAAGTGTTGTTATGTGTTTATCATTTACAGATTTACTATATTCGTCATATCTTCTGCACTATCACTCCGGAGCATACTAGATGCTCACAAGTTGACTGGTCATAATTTAGCTGTTTGTTTTCACTGTAACAAGTTGGGGCACTGGAAGAGGAACTGCAAGGTTTACCTTGCAGAATTGAAGAAGAAGGGTAGTGAGACTACCGCTTCTGATTCAGGCATGTTCATGATCGAAGTTAATATGTCACTAGGTCAAATTTCTACTTGGGTATTAGATACCGCCTGTGGTTCTCATATTTACAATTCGTTGCAAGGACTAAAGGGAAGTAGGACTCTTGAAAAAGATGAGGCGATTCTACGTATGGGCAATGGAGCAAGGGTTGCGGCCATATCTGTAGGATCATTTAGTTTACATATGCCTACGGGTAAGACTATTATTTTGAATTATCGTTATTACGTTCCTTCTATTATGAGGAATATTGTTTCTATTCCTATGTTGGATGTGGATGGTTTTTCATTTATTATTAAGAATAATAAATGTTCTATCCTTAGAGATAATGTTCTTTTTGGACGTGACATTTTAAATAATGGTCTGTATGTATGTGACGTAGAGCATGATTTACTTCAGATTGAACAAACTAATAAAAGAAAACGAGATGATGAAAATCTGACCTATTTATGGCACTGTAGGATAGGTCATATTAGTGAAAATAGACTGCGGACATTGCATAAGGAAGGGTTACTTGACCCCTTTGATTTTGAATCATATCCTACATGCGAGTCTTGTCTATTGGGTAAAATGACCAAATCTCCATTTAGTGGACATGGAGAGAGGGCTGCAGATTTGCTAGGATTGGTACACACAAATGTATGTGGACCAATGTCTACGCAAGCCATGGGTGGATTTTCGTACTTCATTACTTTCATAGATGATAGATCTAGATTCGGATATGTGTATTTGATGAAACACAAGTCTAGAGCCTTTGAAAAGTTCAAAGAATATAAACATGAAGTGGAGAAACAAACCAAACACATTATTATAACTCTTCGATCAGATCGAGGTGGTGAATACTTGAATGGAGAGTTTCTAGATTATCTCAAATAAAATGGTATAGTCTCCCAGTGGACTCCTCCATATACTCCACAGTTAAATGGGTTATCTGAAAGGAGAAATCGAACTTTGTTAGACATGATTCGGTCCATGATGAGCTATGCGAATCTTCCAGTATTCCTATGGGGTTATGCATTGGAAACTTCAGCATATTTACTAAATAAGGTGCCTTCCAAATCTGTTACTCAAACACCATATGAGATATGGAAAGAAAGGAAACCGAGTCTTAAACACGTTAAGATTTGGTGATATCCAGCTTATGTCAAGAAAGTTGACCCAGATAAGCTGGAATCTCGATCCATAAAATGTAATTTTGTGGGATATCCTAAAGAGACTTTGGGGTATTATTTTTACACCGATCATCGGGTGTTTGTCTCCAGACATGCTACCTTCTTGGAAAAGGAGTTTATCCTTGAAGGAAACAGTGGGAGCAAAATTGAACTTGATGAAGTTCAAGAAGCACACACTACTACGGATCAAGTGGAAACACCTGTTCAGACTGAACAACCTTCGGTGGAACAGCCCATTCGTAGGACAGGGAGAGTGTCTCGCCAACCTGAGAGGTATTATGGCCTTGTCATTGAGAATGGCAATGAGTTGTCAATCATTGATGATGACGACCCTGTGACCTTTAATGAGGCTATGAGTAGTGTTGACTCAGAGAAATGGCATAGTGCCATGAAATCCGAAATGGAATCTATGTATACCAACCAAGTATGGACTCTGGTTGAGGCGCCTGAAGGTGTTAAGCCTATTGGGTGCAAGTGGGTATACAAAAGAAAGATTGGAGCAGATGTTCAGGTGGAGACCTATAAGGCCAGGCTCGTGGCAAAAGGATTCAAACAAAGGCAAGGGATTGACTTTGATGAAACTTTTTCACCTGTAGCCCTGTTAAAATCAATTCGGATTTTGCTTGCGATTGCTGCTTACTACGACTATGAGATCTGGCAAATGGATGTGAAAACGGCCTTCCTCAATAGGGAACTTGAGGAGGAAGTGTATATGACACAGCCAGAGGGTTTTCTTTCCAAGGGAAATGAACACCTAGTGTGTCAGCTGCTGCGAACTATATATGGTTTAAGGCAAGCTTCTCGTAGATGGAACATCCGTTTTGATGAGACAATCAAAGAGTTTGGTTTAATCAAAAACATAGATGAACCATGTATCTACAAGAAGGTTAGTTGGAGCGCGGTAACATTTCTTGTATTATATGTGGATGACATACTTCTTATAGGAAATGATATACCGATGCTACAATTAGTCAAAGTATGTCTATCAAAGAACTTCACCATGAGGGACTTGGGAGAAGCATCCTACATTCTCGGTATGAAGATCTATAGAGATAGATCTAGAAGAATGATAGGTCTTACCCAGGGTACATACATCCAGAAAGTGCTTAAAAAGTTTAGCATGGAAAACTCCAAAAGAGGTCTCATACCGATGAGCCATGGAGTGTCCCTTTCCGAAAAAAATGTCTCCTAAGACACCTGAGGAAAGAGAGCGTATGAGTAAGATTCCTTATGCTTCAGCAATAGGATCTATCATGTACTCGATATTGTGTACAAGGCCTGATGTTGCTTATTCAATTAGTGTGACAGGCAGATATCAGTCCAATCCAGGTGAAGACAACTGGAAAGCAGTGAAAAACATCCTTAAGTACTTGCGAAGGACTCAGTAAATTTTTCTTGTTTTTGGTGGTGAATCTGAGTTGAAAATAGAGGAGATGTCAACGTCGAGAGAGTTGACACACATAACAACGTAGCAGACCCACTCACAAAGCCACTTTCTCATAGTCACTTTGATCGTCATAAAGACAAGATGGGTATTAAATACCAGAGTGATTGGCTTTAGTACAAGTGGGAGATTGAAAGAGATATGTCCTAAGTCCAATCATGTATAAGGATTTAGGAATAACTTTTATGTAATCTATTTTGATTTCATTGATATTAATAAAAGACTTGTTGTATTTTTATTGCAGGCTCTATCTATTTAAATGTTTAAATAAGATATACCACAGTTTAGAGTAAAACTTTTTATGGATTGTGATGAGATCATAATAATGAGACCTAAAAGATGATAACTCTAAACTTAAATAGTTCCTGGTCGTAGGATTACTAACTGGTAATTAATAATCCGCAAAGATCGGTACATACTATGCTTGCTTCATTATGAAGGATGTCTGTTCTCATAGACATTTGTGTGGTGACACTATAGCTAGTATGTAGGTGCTTATTATAGAATAAGTTCACTGAACATGACTCACACTGCTGAAGAACTGATGGAGTTCACTCACGTGTCAGCAATTGTTCACATAGTGATAGTTGTACAAGTATCCTTAGACTTGAGGTCATCATAGTCATCTTGTGTACAGTGAACTATACTTTGGTTTAGCTCTTAGTCTCAAGGGACAATTATAAGGGCTCTACTGGGTATAAGAATTTGTACACAAAGATAGTGTATGATCAATAAAGGATCTACCCCTTCCAGTGTAGGAAGAGAATGTTCAATGCTGATCTACTTATGTTAGTTCGGGAATCTCTGGCCAGAGTGAATGAAATTAGAAAGGAGTTTCTAATTTACATTAAATAGAACTAAGCATAGTGAATGGGAAAGCAAGTGATTAAATAAGATAGGCTTGACACAAGTTCCATGCCTTGTATTTAATCGTGACATTGCAGGGTAGAATGAATTAATTGTACGGTAACTACTCACTGAATAGGTTCTTGGTATTCTAAGCAGTGAATTCGTATTATCCGGATAGTCGCGATATGCTGAGAAGTATCCCTCACGATGTAGAATAAATATGATTAATTAATTAATCATATTTAATGAATTAGAGAATTTATATAAATAATGATAAAATAGGTTTATTATTATTTATTTCTACTACCGGCTTAATATTGAATCTACAGGGTCACACCATAAAAGAGAATGATTTAATGGTGGAGGAATTAATTAATAATGGCTGATAATTATTTATTTATGAAATAAATAATTAATTGGCAAATTTAATAATAGATTAAATGAGATTTAATTGATTATAAATTAATTAAGAAAAGGTTTTTAATATTATTAATTAAGAATTTAATTTTTGGAAATTAAATCAAGCGAGAGAATTTTTTCTAAAGAGTTTAGAAAAAAGGATTAATGATTAAAAGGTATTTTAATTATTAGTGAGAATAATAAAGGGTTAATAATAATAATATTTTATGGGAAAATTTTCAGCTGAAAATTTTGCCTATAAATATTCTATTATAAACACTATTTTGGCCTCAACCAAAAAGATTTACAAAACCCTGATTCCCTCCATCTCCTCCTCCTTCATTACATTGATCTCTTGGTAGATACCGGTGGAGTGCTTCACACTTGAGGAGCAGCTGCTAAGGATCTCCGTTCATCGTTCTTGGATCGCTATTAAAGACCTCCATCTTTCCATTAACGTAAAACTTCTTAAGGTAAACATACTAAACTACGAATTAAATATTATTTTTTCGCATGGATGCTGCGGAGGGTTTCGGTTTTTTAAGATTAAATTTACGTTTTTATTGCGTTTATGTGCTAAAAACCCTTCAAGAATGACTTGCAATCATAATATACAATAATGTAAAATTTACATTATTGTTAATATTAAAGTTGATTTTAATGAAAAATATTAGTTTTTGAAATTCAACGATTGTATGTATGGAAAAATGTTAGTTTTTTATTTACACTATTGTTAACAAAATAAGATTAAGTTATATGTATGTGTGTGTGTTAGCATGTAAACTATTGTATGTTACATCTCTTAGTAAATTATGATGGTTTCAATTATTTATATGTTAAATATCTGATTTATGTACATGTATAACCATTATTAACATCTAGTGAGATAATTGATTACTTAAATAACATGCATTTATAATTATTCAAAAATTAAAATTATGTAATAAATAAATTGCTATAATTTATATATGGTATTCACATTATCACTGACAAAAAATTCATATCTATTTTTTACGCAACCGGGTATCAATCATGGTTGTAACATAAAAATGAATTATATAGTTTTAAGACTTATTATTGATATTCATGATTTTTTTCAAGAATTCGAAAGAAAAATTATATTTATATCGTTATTTAAACCGTTTTTAAGTTTCTTTCATTACGACTCTAAAATTTCTTCATATAATAATTTGACAATATTTTATACTATTCTTCTAAAATTAAAAAATTTCAGTTCGATAAAGTTTTCTAAATATGAGTTGAACTGGTTAATTCCTTTAAAATATTGAACAATATATATTTTTTTCTTAAATAATATAAAATGCATTGAATCAAATGCTACAATATAGTATAGATATAACTTTTATTTGAATAATTCAAAATATTTGTACAATATTATCTTGATCAATGAATATTGTTGATCTAAAAGAATTCTTTTTAAAAAGTTAGTTTTTTTTAAAGTGAAAAATGAAAAATAAATTGATTTAATATATAATCGTAGTTTTAACAATTCTAGTGAGATCTCATTTCAAATTTCAAATATTCTTAAAATTGGGACAAATCCCAAAAATAATAATGCGTTATCAGTGAAGTTAGTAATTTTAATATAAATAATTAATCGACTTGATCCTATAAAAAACTCAAACACATTAATTTATATTAACATAAGATATTAAAATATTTCATATAATCGGTAAGATATTCTTGCCGAGCTTGTAATTTAAATTTATCAAACGTAGAATGTGACGATATTTTTCGGCGGTCATTTAGTCAAATTTCGAGTATTTTTTGAAGAATGTGCTAAGTTCTAAAATGTATTGGCTCATTATAATTCGAACTTATCTAAATATGTAATACCAATATAGATTATTTATATATAAGCGATTCTATATTCAATATTTTTTAAAAATTATATATGTACATTTTAATTATTTTTATAATAAAAAATATGTTAAAAATATATTGGATATATTTTCAAACTAAAAAATGATTAATAAATAAGATAATAATTCATTTATGTATTATGCCTAATTTTATATCTGGAATTCAATTCTTTAAAATTAACTGTACAAATATTCAACTAAATATCTTTTTTTGCGGAATTCAAGTAAGTATCTTTAAAGTTAAATAAAATATTCATTTAGCACACTTATATATTATGTGTATGATAAAAAACATATGTGACAATGTGGTGTAGTGATAAGAGGTTATATAGTTGAATAAAATAATTTGGGTTTGATTTCCACAAACCACATCTTTTATTTAAATATTAAAAATAAGAGTAATTTAATCTTTTTAATAAGACTTTTTAATTTCATAAAATTAGATCTTTGTTCTCCTATTATATGTAACTAGCATAAAAGCCCGTGCGAAGCACAGGCCGTTCGTTTATGCAGTATTTTTAAATAATATTTATGTGTCATTATATTATTTCGAGCGTAAATATAATATTTTATTTTTTGACAAAATATGTAAATATGAAAATGTAACATTTGCAACCTAATAGCATTAATAATAATAATAATAATAAGTACTATGTTTTAAAAAAAAATTATGGATCAAAAATACATTTGAACAGGTTTTTCTAATTTTCAAATTCGTTAGGATATAAGGTCATTATCATATTATCTATATGTTCAAAATTACATTCGAAATAGATACTGAAACTTTTAGATTTTAAATATATTATACCACATTAAAAGTATCTGTAATTTATTGTTGAAAATTATTAAATTATTTCATATAATATAACATAATTTTGATGAAAACATGTTCTTGACATGTGAATTACGATATCCTAAATCGTGATTAGATGAAAATGTATGACATGTGTTATTTTATATTTATTTCTTTTTTTAGCATAGATTTGGCGTCATAGTTAAGTAATACATGATGGGGCATATCATAAATATAGTCTTTTTTAGCATATGTTGCACACACTTTGTATTAATAGAATTTGGAACATATGTTGTATGTAAAAAAACTCATACCTAATTTTATTATAAAAGTATAATTGAACTACTAACCTTATAATTGTACCCAAATATTTTTTGATATCTTTAATGTGGTTTACCCTTTTAATTTTCATATCAACTATATAGTACTTCAATGTCTTACATTTTTATTGTTAATTTAAAATATTAGAAGATTATTACTTTGATACAGTATGTTATAAAATTGACTCGTTATAAAATTTTAATTTTTTATCATTAGTTTTCTGAGCTTGATGATTAAGACTTTTAATGATTTTCATGTAATTGTTATAAACCAAATCTCAAATAAATGATTTTCTACAATTTCAAATAGCAAAAAGAGAGTAGATATGAGTTAGGGCCTATAAAGTTCATAAAAACATGAAATATTTAGCTCAATTAGTTATGTAGTTACTATTTTAGCTTTGAGCAAACTCACATTTTTAAATAATTTTTGGTACTCGTATTTCTTAGGGGTGAGTAATGTAGCATATCATGTTCAATTGTTAAAGATCAAATCAGATATTCGATATTCTAAATTATGAAAAAACTATTCTTGTTCTAGTTCCCTTTAATCAGATATTAGTTTTAACCATATCGCCTGAGATTATCCGGTTCAGGATTAATTCTTTATTTTTAGTTTAATTTGTAAATGATTAATCAATTTAATTGTAGTTTGATTCATTTTTTAATTGGTATGTTATATATTGATTGACGGCATATTATAAATGATAGTTTTAAGACTTTAATATAAGTAACTTATTTCTTTATTTTATTTTATTTTAACCAAATAAAATTTATAACTCAATTCTTTTAGTAGTTCTTGTAAACGCTTTTTATTATTATTTGGTTGACTTTTGATTAAGAATGTAGAATTCCCCTAAATTCACCTTTAAATCACATGTTATAATATTTCAAATTCATATATCATCAATATTACATCATTTAGATATATTTTATGACACCAAATTTGATGTCTTTGTCACTATTCTTATATCTATATATTTTTTTAAAAGATTTAGTTACACGTCGAATTCTGAATTCATAAATTTAAAATAAAAAATAATCTAAATAAGAATATTCTTTCAGTTATCTTATTTAGTGTTCTCCAAAAAATTGTAATCTCTTTATAAATCACCTTTTATAATAATAAAAAAAATTAATATGATATAGTCCATGTTGAAAGTCCATCAATTTTTCCTTTCAAAGTTGCTTAATGAAATTTTAATTTTTGTGCTTAATTAATTTGTCACATTCATGACTTAAAGTTTCTATAATATTGTATCGGTACTCGTTTAAACTATTAAGTTAGATTTGAATTCGTTCATTTTTATTCAAAATGAGTTATATCTGAATCATGGTTCGAACCCGATTATTAAGATTCTTTTTCATTTTAAAATTCAT
Organism: Apium graveolens; assembly: GCF_009905375.1. Classification (NCBI taxonomy): domain Eukaryota; kingdom Viridiplantae; phylum Streptophyta; class Magnoliopsida; order Apiales; family Apiaceae; genus Apium; species Apium graveolens. The sequence continues at coordinate 71,021 of NW_027420842.1, read as the reverse complement.
TTACATGAATTATTAATTTATAGGTAGTAATCTACATTTAAACAATATATGAGACTTACCTGAAATAATAACTTGATCTCGAATAAATAAGATATTAAAGAGAATATAAATACAACAGTCTTAATGTATGTGGTTAATGTTTTTTAATAACAAAATGAATGCTTGTGTAGTGAAATTTTAATTTTTGTGCTTAATTAATTCGTCACATTCATGACTTAAAGTTTCTATAATATTGTATTGGTACTCGTTTAAACTATTAAGTTAGATTTGAATTCGTTCATTTTTATTCGAAATGAGTTATATTTGAATCATGGTTCGAGCCCGATTATTCAGATTCTTTTTCATTTTAAAATTCATTTACGTGAATTATTAATTTATAGGTAGTAATCTACATTTAAACAATATATGAGACTTACCTGAAATAATAACTTGATATCGAATAAATAAGATATTAAAGAGAATATAAATACAACAGTCTTAATGTATGTGGTTAATGTTTTTTAATAACAAAGTGAATGCTTGTGTAGCGAAATTCTAATTTTTGTGGTTAATTAATTCGTCACATTCATGACTTAAAGTTTCTATAATATTGTATTGGTACTCGTTTAAACTATTAAGTTAGATTTGAATTCGTTCATTTTTATTCGAAATGAGTTATATCTGAATCATGGTTCGAGCCCGATTATTCAGATTCTTTTTCATTTTAAAATTTATTTACGTGAATTATTAATTTATAGGTAGTAATCTACATTTAAACAATATATGAGACTTTCCTGAAATAATAACTTAATCTCGATTAAATAAGATATTAAAGAGAATATAAATACAACAATCTTAATGTATGTGGTTAATGTTTTTTAATAACAAAGTGAATACTTGTGTAGCTCAAATGGTTTATGTGGTGTTTTTCAATTCAAGAGGTCTTGGGTTCAATTCTTGTGAATGACAAATTTTTTTATATATGAGGAGGAGTTAGGTTCGGAGTTAGGCTCAAGTTCGGAGGTAGGTAATTTATTTGCTCAGAAGGGAGGCTTAGGGAGGCTTGACATGTTGGCTATTACATAGATAAAGGATAATGCAACTAGCGAGTAATGTAGATCAATCATGAATCGGTTTGTCGGCTATTACTGATCATGGATCGGTTTGTCGTAGCTTTTGATGACCTCTTTTTAATCCATTATTATTATGGTGGAGTAGGCAGGAAGGAAATGAATCTATTGACATATATACTCTTTGAGATTTTGAGTTGGTAACAATAATTTGGCATGCATGCTGATGATGAGACGAAGTCCTATACACTGAAATCCAATATATACTCCTAAAACATTTTTTATAATAAATTCTTAAGGATAATTGTGATATTGGAAATAAATAAAGTAAATATACTGCAATTTATACTATAAGCACTGTTCTAAAAATTTCGGATTCAATTAATTAATCCCCGATTAATCCCTCTGCAAGATACCTAACCGATTCAATTTTTGAAATCTGATTAAGTCCCGATTTTCAATTATTCATAATTCAGTAACTCAACCAATCTTTCCATTTCTAATTTCTATAACACTGGGATAATATAAAAATAAAAATATTTTTGATCATCGAAGATGGTCTAAAGTCGGTACATCTCCCAGTCACAACGATTTTAGAGCATTTCGACCAAAGTTTTTTGTTAAACTAAATATGCGCACCTAAAGTAGATATGTGATTCAGAATTTAAAAATAATACCTCAGCGATCAAAATGACTTCAATGGATCATTAATTTTTCTTAGTTAAACTTATAGTTAATTTTAATATGTATTGAATATATATGTTGAACATGCTGAGAACATAATGTTACTAACAGTAACAAAATGCATGTCATTCGCTTTTATTTATAATAAGTTTAAATAACAGTAGATATATTAATTTTCCAATATCACCAACTACTTAAGCACAATATATTATATTTCACAATAATATATTAATTAAATTGAGTTGGGTTTAGTGGAGACCAATATTATTTGGAGACCCTGGAGATCTCTATAACTCCCGTAAAATTTTGTAAGATTGTGCGGTTAGAGATGAATGCAAAGTGAGAGACAGATTAATACTAATAAACCTAAATATAATGTAACATGTATATAAAATATTATGTGAAAATATATTAAAAAAATTGAGTGCTCAAGTTTTTAAATAGAGTGTAGTAGTTTAAATTATAAACTGTAGTACATTTAAACCTAAAAAAAATGTAACAAGATTACAATCATACATGAAAATTTTATTTAAAAAAATAGAGTGCAGAACATATCGTACAATCTTATAAATAGAGTGTAGTACTTCAAATTATAAAATTTGGTACTTTTAAATCACTACAACAAAAAATGCACGCCCAACTTACGACGGAAAAAAGTAAAACGTCGTAAATATTTACGACGAAATCCAAAACCGTCGTAAGTTTAATATTTTATTAATAAAATTATGCACGACACGATTAAACAAAAATAAAAATTATTTGAAGTTGCGACGATTTAAACATTTCGTCGTAAGTTAATTATTTTTATTCAAATTTTAAATTGAATAAAAAAATATTTTATCTAAATTTACAACGAAATATTTTCGACGGAAAAAATCGGATCGTCAAATTTATGACGGAAACTAAAATTCGTCGTAAGTTATCAAAGATGGAAATTTAACTTTTTTCCAAAAATTTTGGCGGGATAATAAAAATTATTTGAAGTTGCGACGATGTGAAAATTTCATCGTAAGTTAAATATCCAATTTACGACGGAAATTAAAATTCGTCGTAAGTTATCAAAGAGTGAAATTTAACCTTTTCCCCAAAATTTTGGCGGAAAATTTGACTTTTCTCAAAATTTTGGCGGTAAATTTGACTTTTCTCAAATTAGCACATGATTTTTGATAATTTCAATTTTTAAAAATATTATTTCATGATCCAACCATATTAATGTCAACATTTATTTGTTTGGGTGACATTTCAAAAATTTCAGAAAAATTTATATATTTTGATAAAATAATTTACTATGAAACATTGATTATATCACTAATATATATAGATATATATTGTCATCCATACAGTTGTATCAATGAAAAATTAAACCATATATATACCATATTAATGTCAATATATAATATTGACTAGTTAGCTGTACTAGTCGAGCTGATGCTTGACTGTTAAAATGTAAAACTAAATAATATTATTTTGATATGAAATTTTGGTTATATCACTAAAATATATACATATTGACATCCATACAGTTGGATCATTGAAAAATATTTTTAAAATAATCGAAACACTAATTCAGGATTCAACACTAGTTAGTTGTACTAGTCAAACTGAAGCTTGACTGTTAAAATGTCAAACCAAATAAAATTATTTTGATATGAAATTTTGGTTATATCAATAAATATATATATATATATATATATATATATATATATATATATATTGACATCCATACGGTTGAATCGTTGAAAAATATTTTTAAAATAATTGAAACACTAATTCAAGATTCAACACTAGTTAGTTGTACTAGTCAAACTAAAGCTTGACTGTTAAAATGTCAAACCAAATAAAATTATTTTGATATGAAATTTTGGTTATATCACTAATATATATATCTATTGACATCCATACGGTTGGATCGTTGAAAAATATTTTTAAAATAATCGAAACACTAATTCAAGATTCAACACTAGTTAGCTGTACTGGTCAAACTGAAGCTTGACTGCTAAAATGTCAAACCAAATAAAACTATTTTGATATGAAATTTTAGTTATATCACTAATAAATATTTATATTGACATCCATATGGTTGGATCGTTGAAAAATATTTTTAAAATAATCGAAATACTAATTCAAGATTCAACACTAGTTAGTTGTACTACTCAAACTCATATTTGACTGTTAAAATATCAAACCAAATAAAATTATTTTGATATGAAATTTTGGTTATATCACTAATATATATCTATTGACATCCATACGGTTGTATCGTTGAAAAATATTTTTAAAATAATCTCAACACCAATTCAGGATTAAACACTAGTTAAATGTACTAGTCAAATTGATGCTTGTCCGTTAAAATGGCAAAGCAAATAAAAATAGTTTGATATGAAATTTTGGTTATATCACTAATAAATATGTATATTGACATCCATACGGTTGGATCGTTGAAAAATATTTTTAAAATAATCGAAATACTAATTCAAGATTCAACACTAGTTAGTTGTACTAGTCAAACTGAAGCTTGACTGTTAAAATGTCAAACCAAATAAAATTATTTTGATATGAAATTTTGGTTATATCACTAATATATATCTATTGAAATCCATACGGTTGGATTGTTGACAAATATTTTTAAAATAATCGAAACACAAATTCAGGACTAAACACTGGTTAAATGTACTAGTCAAACTCATGCTTGACTATTAAAATGGCAAACCAAATATAATTAGTTTGATATGAAATTTTGGTTATATAACTAATATATATATATATATATATATATATATATCTATTGATATTCATACGGTTGGATCGTTGAAAAATATTTTAAAAATAATCGAAACATAAATTCATGACTAAATACTCGTTAACAGTACTAGTCAAACTCATGCTTGACTGTTAAAAATGGCAAACCAAATATAATTAGTTTGACATGAAATTTTGGTTATATCACTAATATATATATATATATATATATATATCTATTGAGATCCATACGGTTGAATTGTTGAAAAATAGTTTTAAAATAATCGAAAAACCAATTCAGAACTAAACACTGGTTAGTTGTACTAGTCAAACTCATGATTGACTGTTAAAATTGCAAACCAAATATAATTAATTTGATATTAAATTTTGGTTATATCACTAATATATATATATATATATATATATATATATATATATATCTATTGAGATCCGTACGATTGGATTGTTGAAAATTATTTTTAAAATAATCAAAACATCAATTCAGAACTAAACACTGGTTAGCTGTACTAGTCAAACTCATGTTTGACTGTTAAAATGGCAAACCAAATAAAATTATTTTAATATGAAATTTTGGTTATATCACTAATATATATATATATATATATATATATATTTACATCCATACAGTTGGATCGTTGAAAAATATTTTTAAAATAATCGAAACACCAATTCAGGATTAAACACTTGTTAGATGTACTTGTCAAACTCATGTTTGACTGTTAAAATGACAACCCAAAAAAATTATTTTGATGTGAAATTTTTATTATATCAATAATATAAATATCTATTGAGATCTATATGGTTGGATCGTTGAAAAATATTTTTAAAAATTAACATCTAATTTTCCTAATATGATTTTTTTGAATAATACCAACCCTGTGATTATTAAGATATATTGATTTTAGTCATATACACAAATATCAAATCTAAATATATGAATATATATATATATATATAATAATAATTGTCAATATTTAATCTACTTAAAATTTAATAAATTTTTGTATTGAAATATAAGCAGTATATAAGCAAAACAGGTGAAAGTAGAAGCGGCAAATGGACCGCTCTTTCCGATTTTTCCCAAAACCCCGCCTTTGAGAAACAGGACAGTCTAATTTCTTCACAGATCTGAATATATTTTCATTCTCTCTTTCTTACTCCTCTCTCTCCCCTTCTCTCTTCCCCTCACTTTCTTCCCCTCTCCTCTCCTGCTTATGTAAAATCTATACATACATAAATGTTTACTTTGATTTTGGCCTCTTTGATTGATTTGTATGTTTCTTTTATGGATGCTTTAGTTAAGGTTTCGTTTAGGGTTTCAATTGACTTCAATTTGGGGTTTCAGTTCGTGTTCAAAACTAGGGCTTTAGGGCTTATTTTTGGATTCAAGGGAAGGCGTCTCTCTCTCTCTCTCCATCTCTCCCTCTGATCTTTATTTCTCTCAGTATCTCTCCTCCTGCTTGGGATTGTCTCAGTCTCTCAGGCTCTCTCCCTCTAATTTTCCTTGGTTGAAAAGTGCGGGAGGAGAGTGGTGGTGATGGCGAACCCGACGGTGATGGTGGAGACATTTTGTAAGGAGTAATTGGGAGCGGAGAAGGTGTTTTGTGCGGAGAGTGGTGGTGATGGAAAAAACGGTGATGATGGAGATGTGTTGTAAGGAGTAATTGGGATATATTTGTTTCCTAATTGACAATGTATAACACAAACTGCTTGGTTGTAAGTGAAATGGAAAATGGTCAAAATGCTGAGGTAAAGAAGGCAAGGTAATGTTGCTCAAGTGATGGTACACATTTTTTCGTATTTATTGTTTTGAAGTATTTTTTTTTAATTTAAAAATGATTTATCTTGGATGGAGGATGAAGCTACCTATTATTAGACAGAACTATCTTGTTGATTGCTTAAAAAGACAGAAGAAGCTTCCATTTGTTTTGTATAAAATTGAAGCTTTAGGAGAGACCAGTGGCAGTGGTGTGGTGACAGCCAAAGTGAAAGGTCGAGGTGATGTGCATGAAGCATCTGGCCTACAGGATACTGGACATATACTTTTGTCCAGTATTGAAGGTTGCCACTGAAGAAAAGGATAGTTTCAAGGTCATTTGTCAATGATATATATTTATGTTCTCTTTTTATACTTCTTGATCAGTGTTCAAAAGATAGAATTATTATCGTCTAATGTGATAGGTTCAATAGTAAATATGTATATTAAAAATAGATGCATTTGATTCTCCTTTTGCCTCTGCTATCAAGGTAATAGTACATGTTACTTGAGATGTATGATATCAGGTTATTGCTGGAAAACGAATATTTCTAGATTGTAACATTTGATGAATTATTTCCGAATACATAATGAACTTGATATTTATGATAACCCATTTATACGTCATAGAAGAATGATTTAACTGTCTATCGATTATAGCTGAATTAAAATAAATCAGAGGACATATATCAAGTACCTGATGCCAACTATGAACAAATTTATATATTTTACAGTACAACCTCTATAAGGGCGAGAGTTTATTATTCATATATCAAGCAAACAACATTGTATCTATTATGTTGTGACTGATTACACTAAATAATCAAGTATTGACCTAAATACTAGATAAAAGAATATCTTGTGCCTTATGTATGCGTTTAACAGTCAATAGTCATAAATCCAGCTAAGTTGGTTATAGTTTACTTGCATTGTAAAATGTTAAAAAATAAAGCTTAATCCAAAAAATATCCCCAAAGAAAAAGGAATATTAATTTTATTTAGGAACTATTCCTTCTGCAAGTCCATCACATTCTTTATGATTTTTAATATCTACAGAGACAACAGGAGGAACAAATGCTACTAAACAATCGTTTGATGCAAGAGGTATATGAGGTATATGAACTTCAATAGGATCTAAGGTTGCAAGAGTCTATAACAAACTGCAAAAATGTTTACAAGGATGCTTTGTCTATTTTGCAGGTTAATATTTGCATTATGATTGCCTCTCTGACTCTTAATCTTGCTGATAGCCTGATACTAATTAGCGAATTAGCATACTTTTGTGATTCAATAAGAATTTTGTAGTTTATGGTCTTGCAAATGATTTAATCAACACTCAGTAGCTGATGAGAGCTCTCCAACTACAAAACTACTTCCGAGTGCATGTGAGATTGGCTCAATTTTTCTTTCAACCTTAGAAACCCATGTTTCAGGTGCTACTGATATCCATGACACCTCCCTAGGAAGCAGTCACTCAGTTCAAGAAGAATGCAACATTCTTCGAGAGACACTTGTTAAAATAATTACATCTTTGGGTCGTCGGAAGCTCCAACTGTCAAAGATAAATATACAAAGAGTTCTCTTCAAGGCTGCGTTAGTAAGGTAGCTATTTTGTCACAGATATTATAATGTCTTGTGCCACTTTCTATGTTATTAATTGTGTTATTCGCTTTCTATCTCTGTTAAAGTAGTATGATATTATGATTGTACATCTTCCCATTTTTCAAGCTATTGTGTGAAAGACTGGTTCAAATACTGAATACCAAGAGCAGCCAATTTTTGAAACAAGTCTGTTCAATGTCTCACTTACAATATACACAAGTGTTATTTAGAGTTTTAGCCTTGCATGTGAATTATCACTGGATTATACTGTTACATGATTATCTTTACTGTCGAAATCTAAATGTACATCTATTTTCAAATAAAAAGAACAGTTTTCTTGTTCTTTTTCCCCCTAATAAATATTCATGGTTTAGTATGTAAATTAATCATTGTATCTAGGAAATTTGCATGTCTAGGGTACCTTTAGTGATCTTGAGTTGAAATTCCAGAAAACTGAGTCTTTTTCCATTTCATTTTTGAGTTTACCTTTTTATTGTTGATAAAGGAATTTTTAGTTTTTTGTCTAGTAAATTCGACCCGGTTACAACAATGGTACCCTGCTTGTACCAACTTGGTGAGAACTGAAGTGCTTTCTAAATGTGCATTTAATTTCCAAATAGTCAGGTAAAAGGCTATTTTGACAGAAAGATATAGTCAAATAGTTCAAGGTTTAATGTTACAGTAGTAAGCATTTAGGGTCCAAAGATATGTGTGTGTTTGTGTGGTTTTTAATTCTCTGCATATTATATAAATTGACCCATTTATAAATGGTTCTCATACATGAACATGATTCTCATACTTAATTAGTCATGATACAAGATTTTTTTTTTTAACTTTGGTTTTTTCTATATTTGTATAAACTGCAGTTTAGAGAAGACATATGACATTTTTGTCACTACTGTGTTAGATTTGTGTCTAAAAATAGAATGTTGTCTTTATTATTTCTTGTGTTCTAAGTGTGTGTTCTTGTGTTCTTTCGCTGCACAGGTCAATTGCCACTGATTTCAGGTTTTGATAGCATGACAAGTTCAGCAGCTATATTTGAATTAGATAACAGTAGTCAATTGGATATTTTCCTGGGCGCCTAATTGAAGTGCCAGTGTATTTCTTTATATTTTTACTCTGTCCCACCCTTTTGTTTTTGATGAGCATGACACTCATGTTACCGGAATATAAGTTATTTCTAAGTTAGACTTAAAAAATGTAATTATGTAATGTGCTTGATTTGGAATTATTGATAAAACTTGATACAATGATAATTATGTATTTTGCTTTGATAAATATTGATCGTCTTTTGGCAGTTTTAGAGTTATGTTGAGTTTGTGTTTAAAATTTCAATTGGAAGCCGAAAATGGCTGAAAACTGAAAAATCAGTATTTGATTATTCTGGAAAAACAAATTTACGACGGTTGTTCTTCAAACATTCTGTCGTAATGTATATATTTTCATATTTATTTTTTTTTGAATTTTCGTTTTCAAGCTTATAGGCCCCACCATCTAAAATACGACGTTTTTTCTGTCGAAAATTTCTAACTTATGACGCTTTTTTCCGTCATAAATTATGTTTTATCTCATTAAAAGTGGGTCCCGTAAAGTAATATCCGACATTTTTTTCATCGTAAGTAGATAACTTACGACGTTATTGTTCGTCATATTCTGGTATCTTGCGACGATAAATTCCGTCGTAAGTAGATTTATTATTTTATTGAGTATGTGGGCCCCTACTTTCTAACTTGCGACGCAATTTTATCTTGTGACGAAAAAACGAACTTACTACTCGACCAAAAATGACGATTTTTTTCCGTCGTAAATGGCTCAATTACGACGATTTCAGTTCAAAAAAACCGTCGTAAATAGCCAGATTTGTTGTAGTGAATCTAAATAAAAAAAATTAATGCAACATGCAGAATAAAAAATTATGTGAAAAAATATATTAAAAAAAGTGCATAACATATTGTAGAACTTTATAAATAGAATGTAGTACTTAAAATTATAAAATATAATACTTTTAAACCAAAATAAAAATATAATGTAACTCACAGAGTAAAATATTATGTGAAAAAGTATATTAAAAAAATGAAAGGCAAAACATATTATAGAATTTTATAAATAGAGTGTGGTACTTAAAATTATATAGTGTAGTACTTTTAAACCTAAATAAAAAATATAATGCAACTTGTAGAATAAAATATTATGTGAAAAAATATATTAAAAAAATGAAAGGTAGAACATATAATAGAATTTTATAAACAAAGTGTAGTACTTAAAATTATAAAGTGTAGTACTTTTAAAAAAATAGAGTGCATACATATTGTAGATTTTTTATAAACAAAATGTGGTACTTTAAAATCTAAATAAAAAAAATACAATTTAACATGTAGAACACATATTATCTAAAACAATATTCAAAAATAAAGTTGTAGTGCATAACTTAGCCTAATAAAAATTAGAGTGTAATATATTTGATGTGGAGTAAATGACAAAAAAAGTATTTATACATAAATAAATATTTAGTACTTTTAAACCTTAATAAAAGATATAATGCAACTTGCAGAATAAGGATGTCCTGCACTTGGAAAAGATTGTCCTGCATTTAAATATTTTGCATCCTCCAGCATTGGGTTGTATAATATATTTGCATAACTCGAGTAAATTAAAGCAGAATATTGACTTGTACTAGCAACTGAATATTGACTTGTACTAGTAACTAATTTGTGAGAGGCTGGTTTTTCTCTCCATTTTCTTATACTTTTAAGGATTAATGTGAGAGTGTTTGCTTCATTTCTCTTTTTCATTATGGGAGATAGTATGAATATCGATCAACAGATGGCAACCCTGAGTATTGAAGATGAGGAAAATGCAAGTTTCGTATTAGATGAGGCGATAGAAGAAATGTAAACATATTTGATTTGTGCCTTGTTGGTAGACTGCTAACAGAGAAGAACATCAATGTCAGGGCAATGAAATCAAAGTTGGAAGATGTTTGGAAGCCGGTAGCGGGTATTAATATCAAAGAAATTGGTCAAGAGGTCTTCTTGTTCCAGTTTTTTAGAAAGGAGGACATGAATTGGGTGATGAGTGGAGGTCCCTGGTCTTTTGACAATGTAATGTTAGCTTTGAAGCCGGTGGCTCCTGGAGAAGATTCAACCAAGGTTCAAACGTGGTTTCTGAATATCTGGATTCAGCTGTATAATCTCCCAATGGGGTATATGCTGAAGTCAGTTGGGAGACAGCTTGAGAATTTTTTTGGAGAATTTCTAGAGTATGATAGTAAGAACAATGCATTTATCTGGAGGGATTGTGTGAGGGTACGGATCAGGTTGGATGTTTGTAAGCCAATTAAACGTAAGAAGAAGATAAGGAAGCGAGATGGTTCAGAATTTGTGGTAACTTGCAAATATGAACGCTTAGGAGAATTTTGTTTTATCTGCGGAATGGTAACACATACAAATAGATTTTGTCATGTAATCGATGCCAATGGAGAATGAGGCGGTGAGAAAGAGTGGGGTAGTTGGCTTAGAGCACCACAGCGTAGGGGGGATAGTCAGATTCACAGTCGTTGACTCAAGGAAGAAGATGATGACACGTGGGACCACAAGAGTGGGGGAGGGAGTAACAAACATCATCAATCTAGGGGGGGTAATTTAAAAAAGGAAAGGAGGTTAATGGTGGGAGAAATTATAGGGATACAGCTGAACAGAGGATAAGGGTAGTGGATGGAAAGTCAAAATCGTTAACTATAACTATAAATCAGGGATATACCACTAATATAAATCAGTTATACGAGATAAATTAGGATGAGGAAACAAGATTACAGCTAGAGGAACGTAAAAGGAGGAGAGGGGACATAGTAATGAATCAAGGGAGTGATGGAAGAGGTCAACTTAACGGTTCTGTTATTTCTGGCAGGGATTTAGCAGCACCTGGTAACAACGTTTTGGCTGAGCTTGCTAGGCAAGCCAGCCACCAGCCATGATTCTGCTAAGTTGGAACTGTCGAGGTCTAGGCACACCTCGTACAGTTCGAGTGCTCAAGGAGATGACCAAGTCTCATAGGCCTAATTTTTTATTTTTATCTGAAACTCTGGTAGAAGGAAATAAAGTTGAAGTTTTGTCGTCTAAGTTAGGTTTTAGTAATTATTTTTCAGTTGATAGACAAGGAAGGGGAGGTGGTCTAGCAGTATTCTGGAAACATAATGTGCGCTGCTCGATTTTTGTCTCGTCTCAAAACCACATAGATGTCGTTATAAAGGAAATCAATTCTGTATCCTGGCGATTGACTTGCTTTTATGGGTTTCCTGAACGAGAGAGAAAACAAGCTTTTTGGGATTTTCTTAGATTTCTATCTACTAAATCTCAATTGCCTTGGTGTATATTTGGAGACTTTAACGATCTCTTATATAGCACAGATAAAAAAGGGAGGCATCCGCATCCAAATAACTTGCTGAATGGATTTAAAAGTTCTATTGAGGATTGTTGTCTAGCTGAACTGGAGCTTAAAGGAGGTTGCTTTACTTGGGGAAAAAGGTAAGGGAACGACGGGGTGCGTGAAAGACTGGATAGAACTTTTGCTAGTAGCTCGTGGTGGCAACTGTTTCCCTTATGTACTTTAACGGTTTTTCATGCAGTGTCATCAGACCATGAGCCCATAAATTTGGAACTGTTCAACATGGATGTGTCTAAGAAACAAGTCCGGTTCAAATTTGAAAATACCTGGATGAAGGAGGAGAAGTTTCATGATGATGTTGTTGAGTTCTGGCAAAGTCTCCCTGCTATTCATTTGCTTCCAAAGCTTACTACAGTTTCAGATTACATGGCCAAGTGGGGACGTAATTTCTTTCACAAGTTCAGGGAGAAAGTTATCAAGCAAAAAGAAATTATTGATCAGCTCAAGGACAGAGAGGATGATGATGGAATTCAGCTTTATTTTAATGAGAAGGAGAAGCTTAGTGATTTGTTGTTGCATGAAGAACTATACTGGAAACAACGAGCCAAAACGTTTTGGTTGGAAGAGGGAGATTCTAATTCCAGATTTTTTCATGCTTCAGCCTCAAGCAGGAAAAAAATGAATCTCATTGTTGGTTTAAGAGCAGAGGATGGTTCTATGATTACTGAACACGGGCATCTTTGCAACTTGTTAGAAAGGTACTATAAAATTGTTTTATCTGATACAAATCATGCTGACATAACAAAGTTTCCTAATTATAGTGATGAGGGGGTGATTACAAATGAGCAGAACAATATGTTAACAGCCGAGATAGAGTATGAGGAGTTCCCTGCTACAGTTAAAAGTATGCACCCCGACCAGGCTAGCGGTCCAGACAGGTTGAACCCGGCCTTTTTCAGCATTTCTGGAAAGTATTAGGAAAAGAGGTGTATCAAAGCTGTAAAGTCTGGCTCCAAGAATGTAAGTTTCCAGCCACTGTCAATGATACTATGTTGGTGCTAGTTCCTTAAAAAGAAAGGGTAGAATATCCTAAGGACCTAAGATCTATAGCATTGTGTAATGTATTGTATAAAGTGATTTCAAAAGTTTTAGCTAATAGATTGAAAAAGATTCTACCAGATGTTATTACGGAAGAACAATGCCGGGTAGAAACATATATGATAATATTTTAGTAGCTTTTGAGTTGCTACATTATATGAAAAGGAAAAAGTTGGGACAAGAAGGAGAAGTAGCTCTTAAATTGGACATATTCAAAGCGTATGACAGAGTGAGGTGGGACTATTTACAAAACAGGATGAGGCATATGGGGTTCTCAGAACGCTGGATCAAATGGGTAATGATGTGTGTGAAAACAGTTTCTTATACTATATCTTTTTAAGGGTCTCTCATTGATCCAATTATTCCGGGACGAGGGCTTCGGCAGGGGGACCCCCTGTCCCCGTACCTTTTCCTATTATGTGTAGAAGGTTTGTCCCTAACTCTGAAATCAGAGGCTGCCAATGGCAGAATTTCAGGGTGCCGAGTAAGTCATTTAGCTCCGGCTGTTTCCCATCTTCTATTTGCGGATGATAGCTTCCTCTTCTTTAAAGCAACGACAGTGGAATCAATCGTAGTCAAGGCATTACTTTCGAAGTATGAAGATGATTCTGGGCAAGCTGTTAATTTTCTAAAATCTGCAGTCTTTTTAGTGCTAACGTGCGGAAGGATAAACCGGAGGAAATTAAGCAGGTGCTCGGGGTGTTTAATGAGATAGGAGATAGCAGATATCTGGGACTTCCGTCTCTTATTGGTAGATCGAAGAAAACGGTGTTTAAGTACCTTAAAGACAGAGTTTATCAGAGAATTCAGGGTTGGAGTTCGAAACTTCTATCAAGTGCAGGTAAAGCTGTTATGTTGAAAAGTGTGGCCCAGATGATCCCATCATACGCCATGTCTTGTTTCTTGATTTCTAAGTCTCTATATCAGGATATGGAACGGTTGATGAATGCTTACTGGTGGACAAAGCACATAGACATCAAGTACCATTTCATAAGGGAACATGTGATGAATGGTACTGTGGAATTACATTTTGTTCCAAGTGAAAAGCAACTTGCAGATATCTTTACCAAGCCACTGGATGAATCCACCTTTCCAAGGTTGGTAAGTGAGTTAGGTATGCTTAATTACTCTTAAATTTATCTGAGTTATTTTGCAAGTTGTAATGTAGCCAGAAATTTAGTTGATTTTTAAGTCTTGGATGAAATTTTGGCTAAGTCAAAATTTGCATCTCGACGGATGACCATTATCCATCGAGTTTAGTCATCCGTCGATATACTACTTGCTAATAAAAGTCAATTATTTTTCTGGAATACTTTATGTCTCGACGGATATCAGTTTATCCTCATCCGTCGAATTGTCTAAATCTCAGCCGTTAATTCCCTGAACATTATCCATCGAGTATACTTACAGTTTGTAAGCATTACACGACGGATAATGGGTAGAATTTTTACAGTTTACTTTTAAGGGAATTGGGGAAGAATGAGTATGACTAAGAAGTAGGGGGTTTAGCTTTAGAGATTTACATGGGTACAATATTTCGTTACTGGGTAAACAATGTTGGAATTTGATCACTAGACCTCATGCTCTGGTCTCTAGAGTGCTTAAAGCGAAATATTTCCCTAATTTTAGTCTTCTTGAAGCTTGTAGAAGAGGTGGGTCTAGTTATACCTGGTCTGGGATTTGGGAAGCTAAAGAGGAACTTAAGAGAGGGTTGAGGTGGGTTCTTGGGGATGGGAAGACTATTAACATTTGCTTTGATAGATGGTTAAGGAATAAGGATGATTTTGTAGTTGATCAGCAAGATTCGAGGGTTGGAAATGATGTAAAAGTCTATGAGTTTTTTTACAGAAAATGGTAAGAGTTGGGATGAGAGAAAGGTAAGATCGTGTTTTAACCACATTGATGCGGATGCAATTTTGAGAACTCGTATTCCACAAATTAATACTGTAGACAGCGTAGCCTGGGTCCATTCGAGCAATGGTCAGTATACAATGAAAACGGGATATCATCAATGGCATAAGAATCAGGTAGGTAATTCAGGAGTGCAACAAACGAAAGGCTGGAGTAAAATCTGGACATTAGATGTTCCTCATAATATGAAGGTATTTATATGGCGTTTTTGTCGAAATGTTATTCTTGTTAGAAACCAACTTAGACATAAAGGGGTACCGGTGCCTATTGGATGTGCGTTGTGTGTGGGCGATGAAGAGCATATGCTTCACCTATTTTGGGACTGTCAGTTTGCCCAATAATGTTGGAGATTGGCGGGCCTTCGGTATGACATGAGGATGGTAGAAAATGCTTCAGAATGGGTGCTGGAGCAACTTAGTAAGGCATCTAATGAGACTTTGAGCAAGCTAATGGCAGTATTATGGGGAATATGTTATGCCAGGAATAAAAATATCTTTGAAGGAAAGATTATTTCCCCAGCTGCGACTGTAAATTGGAGTTTATCTCACGTGCGTGAATGGAGCATTGTTCAGAGGAAACGAAAACAACAGGGAGTTAGTCACGGTCGTAGAGTACAACATCAGGTTCATAGGTGGGAGAAGCCCCCTACTGGAGTGTTAAAGCTGAATGTCGATGCATCAGTTAAGGAAGGACAAAACTTCTTCTCTATAAGAATGGTTCTTAGGGATAGTCAGGGACATTTCATTGCAGGTAAGACAGGAAAGTTTGAAGGGGCTGTGCAGGTGGTCGAAGCAGAAACAACAGCCATCCTTGAAGGTTTGTTGTGGATTAAGGATTTAACAGCAGGTCCAGTCATCATGGAGAGTGATTCTTTACTCTATGTTAATGCTTTGAACAATAACATCCTGAATTGGTTCGAGGTTGGTAATATGGTAGGCCAATTTAAGGAGATTTTGAGAGCTAGGAGTGGAGTCTCAATTATTTTTGGTAGGAAGCAAGTAAAGAAGGTGGCCCATGTATTGGCTAAATTGCCTTGTGATCTAAATAGCTTCGTTATTAGTTTGTCTGCTCCATCTTGTTTGTTGGAGACTATTATGTCGGATATTATGATTCAGTAATGAAATTCGGTTTTGATTCAAAAAAAAGAGAATATAGTGCATCACACGTGTACTAAATGATCATTATAATTCTTTATTAATTTTTCAAGAACTAATAACATTTATTATACATATTTAAGAAGAGAATAAATTGAGTCACTAATATTTTAAAGAATTTTTTTATAAAAAAAATTGTAATTTAATTCTTAATTTTATTTTACATCAAAATAAGTTTGTGAATGAAAGTTATATTAACGTACTACAATAGTATTAAAAAATTGTGAGCAATTTCGATTTTAATTTTCTAGTTTTACATTTAATTAATGATATAATAATGTAAACTAAGTAATAAAAATAACAGAATTTATATTAGAAATATCAATAAATTTGTATTAGAAAATAGAACACAACATAAGCAAATTTCAATTATTTATAACAAATAAAATTTATTCATCCAAATTTCTATGTTATAGGAAATGTGATAAAATGATTAATGTATGGGAATTATATTAACAACTTTATATAAGTATATGAATGGCCTGACGTATATAACTGTGCCTGACGTATATAACTGTTTTTATAATACTTATAATACACCAGGATTAAATTACCCCTCAATCCATGTGATAAATAAAATAAAAAAAAACAATTAGGTCTTCAAGTCTCCAACTAAAGTCAGGTCTTCAATGAACTTTTCTCTAATTAAATTTAACGGCTTTAAAAAGTGGTTTAGAACTTCTTTCCCAACTATTATATTTTCAAATTACAATCTAATATAACTACGAACAATGACCAACAAATTAACATACACGGGAAGGAAAACAAAAGCAGGTTATAATTGACTAATTAAGATCGACCGACTGATGTGCCATAGGTTGAATATCAAGTAAATGATTGATTGTCTTCAAAAAATTTAAGTACATCATTTATTACAAATTTGTCTCAAAGTAATTTCAATTAACTTAATTAAATTTTTTTGATAAAGTAAAAATAAAAGTTAACCGAAATTGAAAAATGGTAACATATGATGGTAGAACTTCCTTTGGGGTTTAATATGACAACACAAACTTTATATTTGACTCTGATTAAATTTGGCATTAATTTTCTCTATTTGAGTTATTTGTGAGATTCGAAGATTAAAAACGAGATTTAATCATGACTCCGTAAGTCAAATAACAAGTTTTAATAATTATATTTAAGCTCAAAATGAGTTATACCCTCCCGTATTAACATTTTTCGATTTCGGCTAATTTTAGTTTTCGAGTTTAACGAAATGATCAAATTAAGTTAGCTGATAATTATTTTGAGTTAAATTCGTAATGATTGACCTACTGGAATTTTTTGAACGCAATCAATCACCTACTTGATATTTAGTCCAATGCGTAATTAGGACAATAAAACCGAATGATATAAAATCGAGCCACTAAAATCTGCAAAAAAAAATCGGCTGGGTTATAACAGGAAAAGATTCGATGATCAGTAATTTTGTATTTGTTCAATAAAATTATAAAACATTGTAATCGACCAAGTACTCCGGGGGTTTATAATCTTTTTATTTTCTGTTAACATTATAAGATGTCACCTGTTATCAGGTGGTTACACATATTTTAAAAATGACACACAATTTTGTATATCCAAAAATTCATAACTCACAATTAATCGATTATGATAGTTAAACACGATCAAATAACATAACAGATTTGTGTTAAATCAATGAGTTTATATTGTTAGTTTTAAGTATATATTATAAATAAAATCAATAATTTTTTTATGGTTAGTTTTATAGTTGCAGGATCGCATCATGAAACAATATTTAGATTATGATGCAATATTATTTAATTTTAGTATGTAAGTCCAACATCGCAATCTTTTAAAATTAGTCACTATAAATAAGTATAATCCAATCCATAATTTAATAAGTAGTGGTTAAATAATTGACGTCTGAGGCCTGTCGATATTCTTTGCATGTCAAAATAAATTTTCGGGACTTTTTATGGACGGCTTCCAAACTAATGTCATCATTCCTTCTGTTTCTTCCAATTTCACCTTGAACTTGTCACTGTCCGGTATCATAACTAATTCTCGCTACTTGTAATATATGTGAATTTTAATAATAATAATAATAATAATAATAATAATAATAATAATAAGATTTGGATTAGAATTAAAATAAGTGTTTTTTTTAATTATTTGCTAATTAGATGAGAAACAAAATTAATGGTAATTTCTTGATATAAATTTAATTCTAATAATAATGGGATGCTTAGACTATTATATAAACAAGCTCTAAAAAATTAAGCAGAGGTGACTTCATACTATATAAACACATATTTGGTACCCTAAAAAAAGTAGAACATACGCGTAAAAGGGGTTTATGGGAGCGGCAGGACAACAGGGAGTTAACGACGAATCAAAGAGAGATCGTGTGCTCAATCTCAAATAAGATACTTTTGTCTTATTATAAATCATTGTTATGCCTCTGTATGTGAGGCAGTGCTTTCACTTGTAGAAATCAATTATGCACTTGGCACACATGTTTGTGTATATAAAAAAATACTGATTTTAGAGATGGTTTGATACAAATTTGATTAGAGTTGTTTCAATAATTTAATTATACTCGTGTAAAACTGAATAAATTTAGGTAAAATAACTAATATATAATTATAAAAAGTATTACTTGATTTTGGTAGCTTAAGATATTAATAATAATATAGGCTTTAATGTTAGTAATTCTATAGACCAGGGTCATAAAATCTATAAATATTGAGATTAGATGAGTAAATAAAAGATAGCAATTAATTCATGTTATTAAATATATAATTACATATTTTCTTGGTATTTAAGTAGAGCTAATCTCTTAGTACATGAAGTGAACAAACTGAGAATATAATTGTTCGGCCAAACAAGGTACCAACAAGATTTTGTATTAAGTTAGTTCATGAAATCAGACTCCCAGTTAGTTTGATTATTTTATTTTATCAACACACTGACTTTCGTGCCATGATAATAAACTAGTTTATACATACGTAACCATAGTCAACTTGATTAATTAATGTGTATTGAATTTGTGGCTGCAGTGACATGTTATGTTCACGAGGCAAATTGTATGATTAAATAATTTTGTACATAAATTATAAGTAGTAATACTTAATTAATAAATGAATATATAAAATGTATATTAATTTTATATTATAATTTTGTATTTAGATCGCGGGTTGGGGTTTTAGCAGATCATTTGCAGACCTTGATATTACTTTAGTTGCGATATTCGAGGTACGGATTCTGTCCCCTTTTATTCTGCGCTACTTCTCTTAGATATTATATATATTTGATTCGTTTCGTTCTACTTTCTGTTTGTTCCGTAAAAAATTCTTTTAACCTCCTTGACTTCCGAAAATTATTTTAAAATGGATTTGCAAAATTATAAATATTTGTTTACTTCTGTTTTGAAATATTATTTATGACACCCTCTGTTTTGGAAATCTGAATTACTTGTATCAGGTGATTTTAAATTTTGCGAGAATATTTTATTTTGAATCCTTAGTGATTCAGGGTATACTGAGTTAACCAGCTGTAGGGGTACTACAGCCATGTCATTGTGACACCAGTGACATGACAGTTCCGTGACAGTGTGATTGGTCACGGCATATCCTTCTGTTAGCTCTTGGGAAGAGCTTTTGCGCATTTGATATTTGTTCAGGATACGTGGGTGCACCCAGAGTTTGATTTGTGATTTGATTTATGGTGACGTTGTATATGCCGTACGCGTTATCCATTATGTTGCACGCATTAGGTACCCTATGATGTGTGTATTTGTATTTGTTCTGTTCTGATCTCGGTATGAAATATCATAGCCCTTGTTGCTTCAGCCTTACTTATTTTTAAAATTGTTATTTTATTGTAAATTGCTGATTATTTATATCTGATCTCTTGTTTTATAAATTGTATTCCAAATCCGTACTGGGCGTTTGGCTCATGCCGTATTCTTTTTCTGGCAGGTGCTTAGGGGATCTGGGACTGTGTGATGGAGAGTTTCCCTTTATTTCGTTCTTAGGATTTCAGACTTCTATCATTATTTAGACTTAATTTATCCCTTCTTAAGTTTAGAAGGGAGATATTACTTAAAATCCAAAAACCTGCAAACAGAGCACTAATATATTTCTAACAATAATTTAACAGTCTAAAATCTCCAAAATAATATTAAATCTCCGAAATGTCTAAAGCAATAATATAAATGCTGAAATCTCTAATAAGAAATTAAGTCTAAATAATGATAGAAGTCTGAAATCCTAAGAACGAAATAAAGGGAAACTCTCCATCACACAGTCCCAGATCCCCTAAGCACCTGCCAGAAAAAGAATACGGCATGAGCCAAACGCCCAGTACGGATTTGGAATACAATTTATAAAACAAGAGATCAGATATAAATAATCAACAATTTATAATAAAACAACAATTTTAAAAATAAGTAAGGCTGAAGCAACAAGGGCTATGATATTTCATACCGAGATCAGAACAGAACAAATACAAATACACACATCATAGGGTACCTAATGCGTGCAACATAATGGATAACGCGTACGGCATATACAACGTCACCATAAATTAAATCACAAATCAAACTCTGGGTGCACCCACGTATCCTGAACAAATATCAAATGCGCAAAAGCTTCTTCCAAGAGCTAACGGAAGGATACGCCGTGACCAATCACACTGTCACGGAAGTGTCATGTCACTGGTGCCGCAATGACACGGCTGTAGTACCCCTACAGCTGGTTAACTCAGTATACCCTGAATCACTAAGGGTTCAAAATAAAATATTCTCGCAAAATTTATAATCACCTGATACAAGTAATTCAGATTTCCAAAATAGAGGGTGTCATAAATAATATTTCAAAACAGAAATAAACAAATATTTATAATTTTGCAAATCCATTTTAAAATAATTTTCGGAAGTCAAGGAGGTTAAAAGAATTTTTAATGGAACAAACAGAAGGTAGAACGAAACGAATCAAATATATATTATATCTAAGAGAAGTAGCGCAGAATAAAAGGGGACATAATCCGTACCTCGAATATCGCAACTAAAGTAATATCAAGGTCTGCAAATGATCTGCTAAAACCCCAACCCGCGATCTAAATACAAAATTATAATATAAAATTAATATATATTTTATATATTCATTTATTAATTAAGTATTACTACTTATAATTTATTTACAAAATTATTTAATCATGCAATTTGCCTCGTGAACATAACATGTCACTGTAGCCTAAAATTCAATACACATTAATTAATCAAGTTGACTATGGTTACATATGTATAAACTAGTTTATTATCATGCCACGAAAGTCAGTGTGTTGATAAAATAAAATAATCAAACTAACTAGGAGTCTGATTTCATGAACTAACTTAATACAAAATCTTGTTGGTACCTTGTTTGGCCGAACAATTACATTCCCAGTTTGTTCACTTCATGTACTAAGAGATTAGCTCTACTTAAATACCAAGAAAATATGTAATTATATATTTAATAACATGAATTAATTGCTATCTTTTATTTACTCATCTAATCTCAATATTTATAGATTTTATGACCCTTGTCTATAGAATTACTAACATTAAAGCCTAT
This sequence comes from Apium graveolens, assembly GCF_009905375.1. NCBI lineage: Eukaryota > Viridiplantae > Streptophyta > Magnoliopsida > Apiales > Apiaceae > Apium > Apium graveolens. The sequence goes on along the minus strand of NW_027420842.1, from coordinate 49,045 downwards.
ATCATCATTAATATCTTAAGCTACCAAAATCAAGTAATACTTTTTATAATTATATATTAGTTATTTTACCTAAATTTATTCAGTTTTATACGAGTATAATTAAATTATTGAAACAACTCTAATCAAATTTGTATCAAACCATCTCTAAAATCAGTATATTTTTTATGTACACAAACATGTGTGCCAAGTGCATAATTGATTTTTACAAGTGAAAGCATTGCCCCACATACAGAGGCATAACAATGATTTATAATAAGACAAAAGTAACTTATTTGAGATTGAGCACACGATCTCTCTTTGATTCGTCGTTAACTCCCTGTTGTCCTGCCGCTCCCATAAACCCCTTTTACGCGTATGTTCTACTTTTTTTTTGGGGTACCAAATATGTGTTTATATAGTATGACCGACTAATTCCTCTGCTTAATCTTTTAGAGCTTGTTTATATAATAGTCTAAGCATCCCAATATTATTAGAATTAAAATTATATCAACAAATTACCATTAATTTTGTTTCTCATCTAATTAGCAAATAATTAAAAAAAACACTTATTTTAATTCTAATCCAAATCTTATTATTATTATTATTATTATTATTATTATTATTATTATTATTATTATTATTATTATTATTATTATTATTATTATCAGGCCAAGTGTGTCTCCATGGGGTGCTCCTGTGTTGTTTGTGAAGAAGAAGGATGGTTCCATGTTGACTATAGGGAGTTGAATAAAATAACTGTCAGAAACAGGTATCCTCTGCCACGCATTGATGACCTGTTTGATCAGTTACAAGGGGTGAAGTTCTTTTTGAAGATAGATTTGAGATCCGGTTACCATCAGTTACGAGTTAGAGAGGGGGATATTCAGAAGACTGCATTTCGCACTCGTTATGGTCATTATGAGTTTCTCGTGATGTCCTTTGGGTTGACGAATGCACCAGCGGTATTTATGGATTTGATGAATCAGGTCTTTCATGATTATCTGGATAAATTCGTGGTGGTCTTCATCGATGATATCTTGATATACTCTAGGAGCAGAGAGGAGCATGAGGAGCATTTACGTACTGTACTTGAAATTTTGAGGGAGAAGAAGTTGTTTGCGAAATTTTCCAAGTGTGAATTCTGGTTGGAGGAAGTGGCATTCTTGGGGCATATTGTATCTGGTAGGGGCATTGAGTTGGATCCTGCGAAAGTCGAGGCTATTAATAATTGGCCTAGACCTAGCAATGTGATGGAGGTGAGGAGTTTCTTGGGTCTGGCAGGTTACTACAGACATTTTGTGGAAGGTTTCTCTTCCATAGCTTTGCCATTGACTCAGCTAATGAGGAAGGGAATTAAGTTCGAGTGGAATGATGATCGTGAGAAGAGCTTTCAAGAGTTAAAGAAGAGGTTGGTGTCTGCTCCAATACTTGTGTTGCCATCAGGGAGTGGAGGTTTTCAGGTTTATAGTGATGCTTCTAAGAGAGGATTGGGGTGTGTGCTTATGCAGCATGGGAAAGTGATTTCTTACGCCTCTAGGCAACTTAAACCTTATGAGGTGAACTATCCTACCCATGACTTGGAGTTAGCGGCTGTCGTATTTGCTTTGAAGATATGGAGACACTATCTTTATGGAGAGACTTGTGACATCTTTACTGATCACAAGAGTCTCAAATACATCTTTACACAGAAAGAGCTTAATATGAGGCAGCGGAGGTGGCTTGAACTTCTTAAGGATTATGATGCAAATATTCAGTACCATCCAGGGAAGGCGAATGTAGTGGCGGACGCTCTTAGTAGGAAGAACTTGGGGAGTGTCGCATCTCTCATTACTCAGCCGCACCTTATTTCAGATTTGGAGCGCTTGGGTGTTAAGTTGTATGTTAGAGGATCAAATGGTAGTATTGCAAGTTTGAAAGTGGAACCGAATCTTGTTTCAATGGTTAAGGAAGCTCAGAAGAGTGATACAGGTTTGGAAACTATTAGATCCGAGGTGGCAAGTGGCAAGGCAAAACATTTTCGTGTTGATGATGAGGGTATGATATGGTTGGGTAGTAAATTGTGTGTTCCCTCAGACCCGACGATTTATGAGAAAATTTTGAAGGAGGCTCATAGTTCTTTATTCTCTATTCGCCCAAGTTCCACTAAGATGTATAGGGATTTGAAGAAGCACTTTTGGTGGAGTGGAATGAAAAGAGATATAGCAGAATTTGTGGGGAAATGTCTTACATGTCAACAGGTGAAGATAGATCATCAGAGGCCTAGTGGACTATTGCAGCAGCTAGATATTCCAGTTTGGAAGTGGGAAAACATTACTATGGATTTTGTGACTCATTTGCCGAAACTTTCAAGAAGAACAATGTCATATGGGTGGTGGTTGATAGACTCACTAAGTCCGCTCACTTTTTACCTATTAGAGAGACTACTCCTGCTCATTAGTTGGCAGAGATTTTTCAGCGAGATATTGTTAGACTTCATGGTGTGCCTGTGTCGATAGTTTCTGACAGGGATACGAGGTTTACATCGCGTTTTTTGGAAGGGGTTCCAACAATCTTAGGGTACGAGACTTGATTTTAGTACAGCTTATCATCCGCAGACTGATGGACAGTCAGAAAGGACGATCCAGACGTTGGAGGATATGTTGAGGGCATGTGCTCTGGAGTGGACAGGTGATTGGGATAAATATTTATATCTGGTTGAGTTTGCGTATAATAACAGTTGGCACGCGAGTATTAGTATGCCACCATTTGAGGCTTTGTATGGTAGAAGGTGTAGGGCACCATCTTGTTGGGATGAGGTTGCCGAGAGAGTCATTGAAGGGTCGGAGTTAGTTAGAATCACTAATGAGAAGGTAGAGAAAGTTAAAGAAAGTTTGAAGGAAGCTCGATCTCATCAAAAGAGTTACGCTGACCAACATAGGAAGTTTGGGGGATTTGAGCCAGGTGATCATATGTTCTTGAAGGTATCGCCTTGTAAGGGTATTAAGCGTTTTGGTATGAAGGGAAAGCTTAGTCCGAGATATGTTGGACCTTTTGATGTTATGGAGAAAGTAGGGGAAGTATCTTATAGATTTGCGTTGCCACCACAACTATCTCATGTGCATAATATGTTTCATGTGTTGTTTTGAGGGGCTATAAATATCATCCGTTACACGTAGTTCAGTACCCATTACATAAGATTAGAGAGGACCTTTCGTGCGAGGAAGAAGCTGAGGCTATCTTAGCTCGAGAGGAACGAGTTTTGAGGAAGAACACTATTCCGTTTGTGAAAGTTTTGTGGAAAAATTATTCGGAGAGAGAGGCTACTTGGGAATTAGAAGAATCTATTCGTGAGAAATATCCGCATTTATTCGATTCAGGTACAAGTTTTTAGTTTCGCTTGATTCCGGGGACGGAATCCTTTTAAGTGGGTATATATGTAATATATGTGAATTTTAATAATAATAATAATAATAATAATAATAATAATAAGATTTGGATTAGAATTAAAATAAGTTTTTTTTAATTATTTGCTAATTAGATGAGAAACAAAATTAATGGTAATTTGTTGATATAATTTTAATTCTAATAATAATGGGATGCTTAGACTATTATATAAACAAGCTCTAAAAGATTAAGCAGAGGAATTAGTCGGTGACTTCATACTATATAAACACATATTTGGTACCCTAAAAAAAAGTAGAACATACGTGTAAAAGGGGTTTATGGGAGCGGCAGGACAACAGGGAGTTAACGACGAATCAAAGAGAGATCGCGTGCTCAATCTCAAATAAGGTACTTTTGTCTTATTATAAATCATTGTTATGCCTCTGTATGTAGGGCAATGCTTTCACTTGTAAAAATCAATTATGCACTTGGCACACATGTTTGTGTACATAAAACAAATACTGATTTTAGAGATGGTTTGATACAAATTTGATTAGAGTTGTTTCAATAATTTAATTATACTCGTGTAAAACTGAATAAATTTAGTTAAAATAACTAATATATAATTATAAAAAGTATTACTTGATTTTAGTAGCTTAAGATATTAATGATGATATAGGCTTTAATGTTAGTAATTCTATAGACTAGGGTCATAAAATCTATAAATATTGAGATTAGATGAGTAAATAGAAGATAACAATTAATTCATGTTATTAAATATATAATTATATATTTTCTTGGTATTTAAGTAGAGCTAATCTCTTAGTACATGAAGTGAACAAACTGGGAATGTAATTGTTCGGCCAAACAAGGTACCAACAAGATTTTGTATTAAGTTAGTTCATGAAATCAGACTCCCAGTTAGTTTGATTATTTTATTTTATCAACACATTGACTTTCATGGCATGATAATAAACTAGTTTATACATACGTTACCATAGTGAACTTGATTAATTAATGTGTATTGAATTTGTGGCTGCAGTGACATGTTATGTTCACGAGGCAAATTGCATGATTAAATAATTTTGTAAATAAATTATAAGTAGTAATACTTAATTAATAAATGAATATATAAAATGTATATTAATTTTATATTATAATTTTGTATTTAGATCACGGGTTGGGGTTTTAGCAGATCATTTGCAGACCTTGATATTACTTTAATTGCGATATTCGAGGTACAGATTCTGTCCCCTTTTATTCTGCGCTACTTCTCTTAGATATTATATATATTTGATTCGTTTCGTTCTACCTTCTGTTTGTTCCGTTAAAAATTCTTTTAACCTCCTCGACTTCCGAAAATTGTTTTAAAATGGATTTGCAAAATTATAAATATTTGTTTACTTCTATTTTGAAATATTTATTTGTGACACCCTTTGTTTTGGAAATCTGAATTACTTGTATCAGGTGATTTTAAATTTTGCGAGAATATTTTATTTTGAACCCTTAGTGATTTAGGGTATACTGAGTTAACCAGCTGTAGGGGTACTACACCCATGTCATTGCGGCACCAGTGACATGACACTTCCGTGACAGTATGATTGGTCATGGCGTATCCTTCTGTTAGCTCTTGGGAGGAGCTTTTGCGCATTTGATATTTGTTCAAGATATGTGGGTGCACCCAAAGTTTGATTTGTGATTTGATTTATGGTGACGTTGTATATGCCGTACGTGTTACCCATTCTGTTGCACGCATTAGGTACCCTATGATGTGTGTATTTGTATTTGTTCTATTCTGATCTCGGTATGAAATATCCTAGCCCTTGTTGCTTCAGCCTTACTTATTTTTAAAATTGTTGTTTTATTATAAATTGCTGATTATTTATATCTGATCTCTTGTTTTATAAATTGTATTCCAAATCCGTACTGGGCGTTTGGCTCATGCCGTATTCTTTTTCTGGCAGGTGCTTAGGGGGATCTGGGACTGTGTGATGGAGTGCTTCCCTTTATTTCGTTCTTAGGATTTCAGACTTCTATCATTATTTAGACATAATTTATTATTAGAGATTTCAGTATTTATATTATTGGTTTAGACATTTCGGAGATTTAATATTATTTTGGAGATTTTAGACTGTTAAATTATTGTTAGAAATATATTAGTGCTCTGTTTGCAGGTTTTTGGATTTTAAGTAATATCTCCCTTCTAAATTTAAGAAGGGGGTGTTACACTACTACTATATCAAGTGTGTATGTAGTCGTGTTTAAATATTGTTCAAGACACTAAATGACAGCTCTTGGGGTTTAATACAACAATCTGCTTGGGGGAGGGTGAAAAAGTTATCAATAATAGATTAAGATTTTAGTTAAGAGCTAGAATGTGACCAATTATATTATAGTTGAGCCAACCCCAAACTGAAGTGCATGTATAATATATATTATATTATATATTCACGCTAGAAAATATTTTAAATGACGATCTCATCAAGCTAGCTGGGGCGATCGACTAGAAAGAGCTATAGCCTTGTCAAGGGAAAGGGATGCATAATATTGTTAATATAGATATCAATATATAAGTATATTAACTGTTTAGTATGAAACTGAGAAAGAAAAGCACATAAACTGCTCGTCAAAGGCTCACTGCCTTTATTCAGTTTTCCATAATACAATATATGAAAGAGTCCTAACTCAAACAAACGACATAATAGGACATGACTAAAAACAACCTCCTAAAAACTCTCCACTACTTAGACTTATTCTCACGATCCTATACTAATGAATATTGCTGCATACAATGACTCAGACAAACAAATATCAACTTATTCAAATAAAACACTCGTTTGAGATTAATATCTAACAATCCACCCTTTAATCTCAAACTCATCCTACAAGATTCTTCACTCCAAGTAAATTACGCATCCTCTCAAACTTAACAGTTGCCAGAGCTTTCGTCATGATGTCTACACGTTGGCTGCTGCTACTTACATGTTTCAAGACTACATCGCCTCGTTCCACACACTCTCTGATAAAATGGAAACGTATGTCAATATGCTTACTTCGTCCATGGAATATAGGATTCTTTGCAAGATCAATTGCAGACTTGTTATCTATACATAACACAACTGGACCAATTTTCTCAGAAGTAAGTTGTCCCAACAAATTTCGCAGCCACACTCCTTGACATGCTGCTACTGCTGCAGCCATGAATTCAGCCTCGCAAGATGATAATGCGACACACCTCTGTTTCTGCGACACCCAAATTATTATGCTCTCGTTTAAGTAGTATACCATGCCACCAATGCTTCGTTTGCCATCAAGATCACCTCCCACGTCGCTATCTGAGAAACCTATCAAGATGTTGTTGCCACTATCCTTTGAATACACCAGACCGTATTGAGTAGTCCCCTTGATATACCTCATAATTCTTTTAACAGCATTGAGATGTAACTTTGTAGGCCTTTCCATATATCTGCTAGCAATACCCACAGAATATGCGATATCAGGACGAGTATGGACTAAATATCATAGCCCACCTATCATGCTTCTATACTTTGCAGCATCCACAACCTCTCCCTCTTCATCACGACTAAGTTGTTCATTTAAATCCATTGGATACTTAGCATGATTACACTCGCTTAAACCTGCCTTCTCCAGAATTTTACGTGCATATCCCGTCTGTTTTAACTCGATGAAACCTTCTCCCTGTGGTACCTCGATGCCCAGGTAGTAATTAAGCTTTCCCATGTCGCTCATCTCAAAATTTTCGCTCATCTGCCTTTTGAAAAACCTGATCATATTAATATCTGATCCGGTGATCAATAAGTCATCCACATAAACTGCGACAATCATGTTATCTTCTCCTTCTTTATGAGTATAAACCGCATGTTCATAGGGGCAACACACAAAACCGAGGTTCACAAGACAAGCATTTAATTTTTCGTACCAAGCACGAGGTGCCTGATGTAATCCATACAATGCTTTTAATAATTTGTAAACCATATGTTCTTTACCTGCCTACTCGAAGCCTTCTGGTTGAGAAACATACACGTCTTCCTTTATCTCTCCATTGAGGAACACCGTTTTGACATCCAAATGATGCACTTTCCAACTGTTTTTAGTTGCTAAGGCCAACAACAATCTCACTATCTCCAGTCGTGTCACAGGTGCATACACTTCATCAAAATCCATACCATGCTCTTGAATATACCCCTTAGCAACTAACCGAGCTTTGTGTTTAATAATTCTCCCCTCCTCATCCTTCTTTAGTTTGTAAATCCATTTCAAACCAATCTTCTTTTTACCAGGTGGCAAAATAGTCAGCTCTCACGTTTTATTATCTTCAATAGACTCAATCTATTGCTTCATTTCTTTCTTCCAATTTATGTCTGTTGCTGCTTCTCTAAAATTCGCAGGTTCATCAACTCCCATTAGATATAGTTCCTCATCTAATGTCACTTGTTCTGTCTCGTTATAAATGTCATTTAAAGACCTGAATTTCTTTGGTTCAGTACTATCATCAAAAGTCTCCCAATCCACTCTTGATGTATTCTGCTGCGCTGTAGGTGTTCCATGTCCTCCTGTGATATAGTCTACACTATCTTTGTTCTGATCATTTTCTTCTTCTTCCTCTTGCTCATTCTGAATAGAGAAAATAGTAGCTCTATTTTTGCTTTCCTCCAACTTACTCCAGTCCCAAGACTTTGCCTCCTCAAACACAACATCACGACTTGCATGCAGACGGCCATTGATTGGATCAAATAAACAATATCTCTTCATTCTTGGCTCCCTCCCTAAGTTGACAACATGAATGCTTCAATCATCGAGCTTTCTAATCTGATTTCCAGGAGTTCTCATATGCACTAAACAACCAAAAACTGTTAGATGACCCACGTCTAGTTTCTTTCCTGTAAAAGCCTCGTATGGCGTTATCCTAATTAAAGCACGAGTAGGCAACCTGTTTAGAACATACACAGTATTTCTTACTGTCTCTGCCCATAACATAACTGGAAAACTCATCTCCTTTAAGCTGCTCCTTGCCATCTCAACCACAGTTCGGTTTCGACGCTCTACTACGCCATTTTGTTGAGGCGTATAGGGCGTCGTGTAATGCCTTTCAATCCCAACAGCCTCACAAAATTTTCTGAACTCATTCGAACAAAACTCCCCTCCTCTGTCAGTCCTGAGATTCTTGATTTGTTTTTCAGATCTCTTCTCGACCAAAGCACAAAACACTTTAAATGCATGGAGAGCTTCATCCTTGGTTTTAAGAAAGTAAACCCACATATATCTGCTAAAATCATCGACGAGAAGGAAAAAATACCTGTTGCCTGAAGTCGTTTTCGGAGAGATTGGACCGCAAATATCTGCATGGTTCAAATCAAGTGCTTTCTTGGACATGTAATTTGCTTTGCTTGGAAACTTCTTTCGAGTTTGCTTGGACATAAGACAACCATCACAAGTACCCTTTGGCTGTTGAATGTTTCGCATCCTCGTTACCATTTTATTTCTTGTCATCAACGCCATAGCTTGGTAATTAACGTGACCCAAACGACTATGCCATAATTTTGACACTTCTTCCACCTTAGACATCAAGCACATACCTTTGCTGGTTTCGATGATTATTTTATAAAGGCGATTCAATGATCTTTTCACCTTCATAAGTAGTCATTCTTCTTTATCGAAAACCCATAAAAAATCTCCTCTCATTACCACTCTATTACCATCTTTAGAAAGTTGACCAAGACTCACAATGTTGTTCTTCAAACTGGGAATAAAATACACATCTCGCAAAGCTCTTTCTTCCCCGTTTTTGCAGACCATCGTCACTGTACCCTTTCCTGCAATTTCAACCGTCGACCCATCTCCGAATCTGACCTGACCAGTTATGCTTTCATCTAGGTTTGCAAATTTTACACGGGATCCAGTCATATGGTTTCTGGCTCTATTGTCAAGGTACCATACAACCGAATCATTACCCTTTTCTTCTTTAGTTGCCAGCAGCGTTGGCACTACATGATGTTCATCAACAATTTCCTGTTCTGCATTCCCTTCATCGATTTTTGTCATCAGGAAGGCTGGCTCATCATCATCAACCCATGCCATGTTCGCCTCCTGTTTATAATCTCTTGTTTTCTTTGGCTTTCGACATTCAACTGCTATATGTCCATAGTTTTGACAATTATAGCATCGAATCTTGCTTTTGTCACGACTCCCTAGACATCTAAAATTTGAAGATCCCTCATTATTTGCACGTCTCATCCATTCCTCCCTGGTAAACAATAGCTTCCTTTCATCACTTTTCCTTTTTTCCCACTCTTCCTTAGTCAGCAAAAGCTGACTTTCTTTTGGCTCTGTTTTGCCCACCAATCGTTCCTCATGTGCCTTGAGAGAGCCTATGGCCTCTTCCACGAACATTGTTTCAAGGTTCCCAAATTGTTCCATGGTGGATGTAATTTGTAGAAACCTCGACGGTACTGCACGTAGGAGCTTTTTCACAACATATGCTTCGTCCATCTCCTCTCCCAAAGTCCTGATGTTCGTTACCAATCCATTCATTTTCAAGTGAAAATCATCGATTTGCTCACTTTCTTTCATGCTCAAAGCCTCAAATTTGGATTTCAAAGTTTGAATCCGTGCTTGTTTCACTCGATCTGCTCCTTGGCGTAGCGTCTTAATCGTCTCCCACGCCTCTTTAGCAGTTTGTTTCTCCGCAATTGACAACAGTATTTCCTCTGGAATGCCTTGGTAGATCATAGCCATGGCAATCTTGTCATTTTTCTCTGCACTAGCAGCTTTTGAGTCACTCTTGTCACTCTTCTCTGCAATAGCAGCTTTTGGATCACTCAGTTCAACAGCACTCCAAACTCCTTGTGCCTGCATGAAAACCTTCATCTTGAGAACCCAGCTCATGGAATTGGTTTTCGTTAACATCGGGTAACTCAACCCTATGGAACCTCCCTTCAGCTTGTTAACATCCATCATCGTTGTCTTTGACATTCACCCAGAACTTCCCGCTCTGATACCAAATATTGTTAATATAAATATCAATATATAAGTATATTAATTGTTTAGTATGAAACTGAGAAAGAAAAGCACATAAACTGCTCGTCAAAGACTTACTGCCTTTATTCAGTTTTCCAGAATACAATATATAAAAGAGTCCTAACTCAACCAAACGACATAATAGGACATGACTAAAAACAACCTCCTAAAAACTCTCCACTACTTAGACTTATTCTCACGATCCTATACTAATGCATACTGCTGCATACAATGACTCAGACAAACAAATATCAATTTATTCAAATAAAACACCCGTTTGAGATTAATATCTAACAATCCCCCTTTAATCTCAAACTCATCCGACAAGATTCTTCACTTCAAGTAAATTAGACATCCTCTCAAACTTAAGAGTTGCCAGAACTTTTGTCATGATGTCTGCACGTTGGCTGCTGCTACTTACATGTTTCAAGACTACATCGCCTCGTTCCACACACTCTCTGATAAAATGGAAATATATGTCAATATGCTTACTCCGTCCATGGAACATAGGATTCTTTGCAAGATCAATTGCAGACTTGTTATCTATACATAACACAACTGGACCAATTTTCACAGAAGTAAGTTGTCCCAACAAATTTCGCAGCCACACTCCTTGACATACTGCTGCTGCAGCCATGAATTCAGCCTCGCAAGATGATAATGCGACACACCTCTGTTTCTGCGACACCCAAATTATTATGCTCTCGTTTAAGTAGTATACCATGCCACCAATGCTTTGTCTGCCATCAAGATCACCTCCCATGTCGCTATCTGAGAAACCTGTCAAGACGTTGTTGCCACTATCCTTTGAATACACCAGACCGTATTGAGTAGTCCCCTTGATATACCTCATAATCCTTTTAACGACATTGAGATGTAACTTTGTAGGCCTTTCCATATATCTGCTAGCAATACCCACAGAATATGCGATATCAGGACGAGTATGGACTAAATATCGTAGCCCCCCTATCATGCTTCTATACTTTGCAGCATCCACAACCTCTCCCTCTTCATCACGACTAAGTTGTTCATTTAAATCTATTGGATACTTCGCATGATTACACTCGCTTAAACCTGCCTTCTCCAGAATTTTATGTGCATATCCCGTATGTTTTAACTCGATGAAACCTTTTCCCTGTGTTACCTCGATGTCCAGGTAGTAATTAAGCTTTCCCATGTCGCTCATCTCAAAGTTTTCGCTCATCTGCCTTTTGAAAAACCTGATCATATTAATATCTGATCTGGTGATCAATAAGTCATCCACATAAACTGCGACAATCATGATTGTTATCCGGTGATCAACGCACAAAACCAAATATCAATTTATTCAAATAAAACACCCGTTTGAGATTAATATCTAACATAAAATAGTATGTTAATGACGTTAAGGCTGCGTTAATTCCTCTTTGGTGGGGCCAATTGGGTGTGCATGCTTGCTCGTTAATCAGGAGAGTAAACTCATAGTATATATATATATATATGTATATGTGTTTCTTGCTTAGATCAAACTGAGACACAAACTATATATTGAACTACGCTATACAACACAAACGATACTAGAGCACTACGTACAGACATAACCTAGCTACTCAAATTTATTAGCACCCTGTTTTTTGATTAAGTTTCGTCATCAATATTAGAGTCGGTCACTGACCCTAACTAAACTTTCACTACATTACTACTTACTAATTCTTATTCTAAGTCATAAGGTTGTGACATATAATTCTTATGAGCGATAATAATATCCTTGTAACGCTACATGTTTGATCAAATTATAGTCCTAAACATGAATAATTGTTTGTAATCGATATATTAATTAACATGCCCATATGGAATTTTATGTTTTAGCATTTGAGCTGATCACTTGTAATATCCGATTTGCAAACACTAGCTCAGATCATCATTAAATTGTGGTTGCAAATGTCATTGTCTTTTATTAATAAATGTTACGAATTCTTAAAAGAATACTAGATTGAAATGATATTGAAATGGTACTTAGGGTATCGCAGGCTTAAACACCAAGCAAAGAAATGTTAATTTTACAGCAGCATTAATTTAATTATGTGGATCAGAGGAGTTCTGTCTTTTTTTTTTAAAATTTAATTAGCTTATTTAAAAGTATTTCTCAGCCGCCTAATGCATGCTTGTATAGTGTGCTTATATTTTCATATAATAATTTTTTGGTGATACAGCCCAGTTGGTTTTGACCTAGGCAGGTTTATCTATTGCATGCAGCTGTTATATTATAATTTAATTAAGCAATATCTGTATTTTAATTAGTCATCTTACAATTGGTTAATTTTTCATCGGAACTTTTAAATCATCTATTCATGTGACGTTAAAGAATTACCTCTAGTATAATATAAATGGGTCGAATATCAAGTATGTGATGTATTCTAAATATTCAAGTAAGTCATTTATTTTTAAATTTGACTTAAAATGATAATTAATAAACTTAATTTGATTGTTTCGTTAAAGTCCGAAATTAAAATTAGCTAAAAAAAAAAAAAATTAGAACATAAGTGTACAGAGCTAGCTTTGGACTTTAACTTAATTAGTAAAACTTGCTATTTGGCTCAAAAATTTATCAAAAAACCTCACTTTGATTCTTCCATTTTTTAGAGTTCGAAGAATTCAAGTAATATTTCAATCGTGATTCGTTGAACGAAATAACAAGTTTTAATACACAATTCGAAAAATAGCATATTTTATTAATTATATTCAAACTCAAAATGAACTATACCCATCTATGTTATCATTTTTCAATTTTATATAATTTCAATACCTGATTTTAACAAAATGATCAAATTAAATTAATTGACAATCATTTCGAATCAATTTACATTAAATGATTTACATGAGTTTTTTTCGAAAGCAGCCCGTCATCTATATGACCTCTAACTCTTGTATAAATTTGCTTCGGGGAAACAATATAGCAAGATGGATTCAAATTTGGCTCCCGGATCTATTTGACCCATTTGAACAGAAAAATTATTTTCTTGGCACAACTGTTCAAACATTTACAGAAATGACACAAAACACCATTACTTTTTGGGTTCAACCCCAGAGACCCAGAAGTAGTGGCGTTCTGGGGTGAAATTAATTTTTTTTCTTTTTTTTTCTCCCCCTCCGTTTGTCTTTGTCTCTTGTTTTCGAAGGTTAAAAAGTTTTAAAAAAATCTCCGGAGCTCACGTTTTGAGCTCTAATATTATACTTTTACAAAATTATTTTGATTTAAATTATTTTTATTGGTTAGTGATGTGAACATATTTTTAGTATGTATTTTTTATTTTAATAAAATAATAGTATATATATGACTTTCGCAGCTTCGAAAAGGTTGCCTTGCTAGTCGAGTGCGCAATTTTTACGTGAAGACACAATTTCACGGGTTTTACAAACGTAGTTGCAATTTTTTTTATAAAAACTTCTTTCCACGTAATAGTACTCTTGTAGTACTTTGATTACTATATATATATTTAAAAATAAATAAAATGGATATTTATGAGTTTTTAATACTAAAACATGGTAGTATAAATTCATGATAAACGAAGAAAGAACTAATACATAACAGTAATTCGAAACAAAACTGAAATGAGCACGCAACTATTAATGATAATAACATTACAGTAAAGAAAGATACAACTAATATAGAGCTAGAATGCATAAATCTAAAAAGAAAAATAATACCATCAAATCAGAACACAATGATTCTCGTCAACATGCTGCGATGGAGGTTCAACATCACCGTGATCATGGGTCACCAATACTTCGTGTCCACACAAGTGGTGTATTGTTATTTCTAAATCTACAACATAACTCACTTTCTTTCGCACTCTGACGATTAATGTAAAACCTGGTTGAAGGTGCATCGATAAGCCATGTCTCACCTGTACCAGTATCAAGGTTCATTTTGCAATCAGAAATGTAGTTGGTATATGGGTGTAGACGTTGCAAAGTTCAACTCCCTATTAACTGGTACAACATTTGCTTCCGAAAAGACAACTTTAACTTTGTTACTGCAATATACTATCAATATTGAGGAAACATAATACATATTTTGAAAAATCTTTGCACAAGGATGGATTTGACCTGTTTTTCTTACATTTCATCACCAATAACCATTTCCAAAGACCTTTGTTGTATATTTCTTACATTTGTAACTTGTTGTACATTTCCTCGATCAACAATTAATCTAACCACATCTACAAACCAGAAAAGATGAAAATGTTAATATGTAACGAAATGTAATACCAAAAGGTTCAATGAAAATGGAGTACAACGATTACCAACGCAGTGATCATTTTGGAAGTGAACCTCATCAATTGTTGAAAAATCAACAAAGTCAAATACATCTTCATAAGTGTTGGAAACTTCAGTAATTTGAGTTAAATAACAAATGAGAATGTATATTTTCCCTTCGACACATTTATAATTTCTCTCATAGGGTGTCACAAGAAAATTTGAAATATCATAAGTATGACCTTCGACAATTCGACCATGAAAACATCCTACCTCCCCGAACGGTATCCAGGCATGCATACGGTTGCGCTGTACTGACACATGAATAGATTTATGATAAGCATATAAATGAATTTGGTGATTGACAAGATTAAGTTGTTAAAACATCTTACATATTCATCAACAAGTATCATCTTGAGGTGCAGAGTATGATAGATAATATATTCGAATATTGTATTTTGATATTGTACTCTATTATTTTGAGATTTTAAAATTATTATGATGAATTTCAGAATGATCTAATTTCTTAAATAGCGTGTGAGTGTGTATGATAAAATTTTTATGAAGTACTGTACGAATCCATTATCAAGTAATTGTTATGTTGGCCTATAAATGTCTCCTTACTTGCAATTGAAAACCTTAAAATGGATTAGGATAAAAAAGAGCATCTTCTAGCACATCTAAGTCCATTTGGCGTTAGCTCAGTATCGCGGAATGTATCGATCATGGAAAGAAATGAAAGAAGCTGAGAGTGCCAGAAAGATGAAGAAGAAGATGAATCAAAATATTTTGCGAGTGATAAAAGCTGATAAAGAAAATATTCTAAAGGATTACAATGATCAGTCCCGCACGGAGGATGAACGCATCCGTCAGATTGACGAGGTGTATAAAAAGTACGACAAAATGGAAATCTACCTGATTGAAAGAGAAAATAGTGAAATTGCGTGGTATGTTGAAGGTCATGAGGCCTGGCGTGAAGTTAAAGAAGATGAGAATGAAAAAGAGGGTGAAGTTGTGGAGAGTGCAGGAAGTGATTAGGATCAATATGATGTTAACCTTACAGATTTTTAAGTAATCCTGTGACGTTTGTTTTATAATTTTAGTAACAATGTGAAGGCTTAATTGAAATGTTTGTTTAGAATGAGATACAACTGATAGTACATGTGACGGCCTAAACCCCGGGGTCAGGAGTTAACGTCACCAACAACAATAATAACAAACATAATATAATCCAAATCATTAATAATACACAACCACGACCCCTTTACCAAGGCCTTTTCCAGGTTTAAGTATGACTTATGTTGCGCCCCAAAACCCGGGGTCAGGAGTCTCGGAAGCCACGCCATCTAAACTCACACAACTAACACTACAATATATAAATACTCACGCTTCACGACCCCACACTTAGCACACACACACACACACACACTTACAAGTTATTTTCTTAGAAACGAACCATCATAACTAGAGTAATTGTCAACCATCAAGTGATATTTATTACAACCCAAAAGTAATTAGTCTTACCGGGAGTGACCTTTAGGTAAGGTTAGTCCGCCGGTCAAATATACGTTTCTTGTTTCTTACCTTATATAAGTCATACTTATAAATAAGCCGAACTATAAACAATTGAATACTAATCCTGCTTATTCTGACTACCTGTGGTACAACACCAAATAATCTACGGAACAGCTGGCCATTTCCTACCCGTTTCCTGGATGTGGTTTTCATGGCAGGCATCCTGATTCACAGTTGTGTTGTGTCAATTTAAGAAAACAAGTGTGAGCTATAATGCCCAGCATAATAATGTACAGTATGAAAATGATTGTATGATAACACCATATATGATAATTATGTTTTATTCGAAAATAGTTTTCCTTGGTGATACACACCTTCTTATGAAAACAATTCTTTAAGGGATTTTAATATCCTGCGAATACCTTAATAGTAATCCCAACACCTAGGCTTGGGTTACGGTATTGCATCTCAATTCCAATTGGAAGAATTAGGACACTCGTTGGAGCCACCGTATATGATGATCAGTCGTAATACGATAATAGTAACTTTTTCTACTAGTAGAAGGGCGACACCTTCTTATCCCGGATATCACCCTTGTTGTATTCGGGCTACGTGTCCCATTTTCGGGTATACACATACTTCACAAGTTCCTGAGTACACTGAGTACCTTCACCTGCGGTGCCTTTGGTAGTCCACCTAGCACACATACTACCAGAGTCTACCCCTCCCTTGTCCTTTAAAAGAATTCTATCAATCTCGAGAACTCGAACCACATCGAAGTTCCCCAAGCGTTTTGCTTATTGATAGAAATAACTTATCTCTCTAAGATATAAGTGTATATATATGTATATACATACTTCCGAGAATTTCGGAGGAAGTACTAAGGATGTGAGTTGATCGTTGTCAACAGATAATTAATAAGGGGGAAAAGTTTCTCCTTGAAACTATATTCAACATATTAAATAAGTCGGGATAATATTCACCGACATTCTGAAATTATTCGAATGATATTCTGAAATTAGAAAGTATATTTTAAATCATGATCTATGATTTTTAAATCAATAATAATCCCCTTAATAAATAATTAAATGATAATCGACAGATAATTAAACCTCGAATGAGTATACTCTTTAAAAAGAATATTTAAAAAAATATTCCTCAACTAGTTTGTGTCTACATAATTAATAATCTATAATGATTAATCGAGTTTGAAATAAATAAACGTTGGAGTATACTACTCCCATAATAAAGGAATAAGTATATAATATTTATTATTCGAATAATAAAATATAGTTGAGGAAATATGATCGTTGGGAAATTATTTTAATAAAACTTCGAGGTATTTCAATATTTCGCAAGTGGACGTTGAGTCCCTTTAAAACGTATTATTATTGACTTATAACCGTCCTATAGTATCACCGGAATAATTTCCGGGTTTTATCTTAAATCCCGACCGATTCTCGGTCTTATATAATACGTCACGCTTAAAGCGAAATAACATTTCACGATATATACTTATTGTACAACATCGCCACATTATGCGAAAATTCAACAACTACGTATCATGGCTAATATGGTATTTATGCAATGATAGTAAAACAATCCTTTCACAACACAACAGTAAAAATGGAGTTGGTTCGTAAACTTTCCTGGGTATCTCGAGGTGGAGGATGCTCTAGGTTCCGCTCGGAAATCTATAACCATAAACATATTTCATTTTGTTAGGTTCCGTTCTAATTTACGGCAACCCGCACTCATGCGCTACTTATTATGCACCTTCTCAACTTATACTACCCTTATCATTCCTTTAAGTCATATTCACATTATGGTCACTTCATTTTCCTAAGTATCTTAGGTTCATTCTTATTATCGCCGTCGGCTCCGCTTATGGATTCTCACGGTTTCTACTCACGCGGTCTCGGCTCCGATAATTTTATAAAATTGAGAAATCATTATTTTCACTTGAAATTTTTATGGCAGTTAGAAACTCAATATGTTACTCTCTGTAAAAATTTC
The DNA here is from genome assembly GCF_009905375.1 of Apium graveolens. Classification (NCBI taxonomy): domain Eukaryota; kingdom Viridiplantae; phylum Streptophyta; class Magnoliopsida; order Apiales; family Apiaceae; genus Apium; species Apium graveolens. The sequence continues at coordinate 30,895 of NW_027420842.1, read as the reverse complement.
ATGATTTATGAACACTTTTAAGTCTATCCTTTATATTTTCAAAGTTCGTAATTCGTAGCAGTTTTTGTCGCGTAAACCACTTTTAGTAAAACGACCATAACGTTTGATCCGTAAATCGGAATCAAGCGATTCAAGCACCTAAACGATCCTTATAACATTTTCTATCCTAAAAAAGGTTATTTTTCAAGAATCTACAGTTTAAAATTTCGGGACTTTCTGCAGAAACTTAAAGTTACGATTTGTTGGTTTTAACGAAGTTACGTTTACGATCGGGGTTTCGTTTACGCCCTAACTCTTTACACAACCACCAACAATCATCATATCATCATCAACAAACAAACTACTCTCAAGAACATCATGTTCTTGAGGCAACAACAACCAACCTTAAATCTACTTAACTTAATCATCAAGATTTCATAAATAACACTCATTACACTATGTTTACTACCACATACTAAACGGATCTTAAAAATGAATCTTAAATAAAGTTGGGCCAAAGATTTTTACCTTTCTTGAAAGCTTGAGATTTGTTATTGAGGATGGTGGAGGCTTGGAAGTGCTTGGTATGATTTTTAGAACCTAAAACCACCATTGAAATTAAGAAACCAAAGAGAGGTTACTATTTACACTATTCACTAGTGAGTTTCTTGAATTTATTCCATCCATCAAACCTTGATAAAAAGATATGAAAGAATTTTCTTACCTTAGTTTAGTTTCTAGGAGGCTTGAGAATTAATTGGGTGATTTTACAAGAGCTAGAGCTTGGAGTTTTTGAATTGGATTTCCCCTTTTTCTTCAATATGGCCGAATGGAACAAAGTGATGGGGGGGGGGGTTATTTATACTCCTCTTGGTTGCTTCTCTTGGATGCTTTGTTAGGTTGCTTCTAGGAAGATGAGGTGATATCTTTGCAATTGATTTTATTCTCCTAGCATAGCATTCTAGGTTGATTCTTGGTTGCATATCTTAGAGACAAATCTTTGTAGCTTACTAGGTTACAAGCTAAACTACAAGGTTAGCTTCCTTAGCACACTATTTTGCTAGCTAGCTTGATCATCCTATGGTTAGCTCACTATTTGATGAAGTAACCATGGTTACTTCCTTACCATGGTTTAGTTAGTGCGTTACATTTATTTAATCATTTACGCGTTTGCTCGGTTACTTAAACGTCCTCCGTAATACTTACTCGTAATTGGTTTGCGAAGTAATTCCTTTCGTATTTATTCCTTATATTTTTATTTATCCTACTTGAATATAAATCCATAGGATTTTAATCTCTTAATTATATTGTGATTCCCGTAATCCTCGATAAGTCGTAAATACGGTGGTTTTTCAAAGTTCATTTTCTTCGAAAACTAATAGCATTTACATACACTCATTTGGTACGTATAGTCATAATATCAACTCCGAAACTCATTTTCTCATGCACTACATAGTGTGGGCTCAAAAGTTTTTCCCGTCCGTCAGGGTTACTATTCATTAAATGTTTTACAAGGTCTCAAAAATTCGAGTTATTACAGTCTTCTCCTCTAACAAGGATTCCGTCCCGGAATCAATTAAAAAATAAGTGAGGATATCTATTCCTCATTGCATCTTCAAGTTCCCAAGTTGATTCCTTAACATTTTGATTTCTCCATAAGATCCTAACCAGCTTCACAGTTTTGTTCCTCAACACTTGTTCTTTCTGGTCCATTATCCTTACTGGCTGCTCGATGTAGGTCAGGTCTGGTTGTAAATCTACCTGTTCGTACTCTATTACATGTCGTGCATCTGCATAGTACTTCCTTAACATGGACACGTGAAACACATTGTGCACTTGTTGCAAATTAGGAGGCAAGGCGAGCTCGTAAGCTAGAGGTCCTATTCTCCTCAAAATTTTAAAGGGTCCTATGAATCTGGGACTCAGCTTCCCTTTCTTTCCAAATCTCATCACTCCTTTCCACGGAGATACCTTCAATAGCACAGAATCTCCTACTCCATATTCACTATCCTTCCTGGTCTGGTCGGCGTACTTCTTTTGTCTGTCCTGGGCTGCTACCAGTCTTTTCCTGATGAGTCCTACCATTTCTCTAGTCTGCTGGACTAACTCTGGTCCTAATATCTTGTGTTCTCCAACTTCATCCAAGACAGGGGAGAGCGACATCTTCTTCCGTAAAGAGCTTCATACGGGGGCATTCCTATGCTAGCGTGATAGCTATTGTTGTAAGCAAATTCGATCAGGGGTAACTGGTCATCCCAATTTCCTTTGAAATCAATGGCACATACTCGTAGCATATCTTCTAGGGTCTGAATAGTCCTTTCGCTTTGTCCATCAGTCTGGGGGTGGTAAGCGGTACTCATGTTTAGTCTGGTGCCTAAGCATTCCTGGAAGTTTCTCCAAAATCGGGAATTAAACCTTGGGTCTCTATCTGACACTATGGCTACAGGAGCGCCGTGTCTAACTACTATTTCCTTCAAGTAAATATCCACCAACTTGTCTACAATGTATCTTTCGTTGATTGGTAGGAAGTGTGCGGACTTGGTCAATCTATCTATGATAACCCATATGGCATCGTGATTGGTCTTTGTCCTTGGTAAGCCTGTCACAAAATCCATGGCTATATGCTCCCATTTCCATTCCGGAATCTCTAGGGGTCGTAATAGTCCACTAGGTCGCTGATGTTCAGCCTTCACTCTCTGGCATGTCAAGCACTTGCTGACCCACTCTGCTACTTCTCTCTTCATATTAGGCCACCAATAATATTCCTTAAGGTCACGGTACATTTTCGTACTTCCCGGGTGGATTGAATATCTAGAGTTGTGCCTTTCGTGCAGCAGCTCATCCTTTAACTCTTGCACATTTGGAATCCAAATTCGGGACGCATACCTCATAATCCCTTTCTCGTCCTTCTCGCATCTTACTTCTTCACCGGTCAACATTCCTCTTTCCTCACTCATCTTTTTTTCCTGACACACTCGTATCTTTTCAGTCAGCTCTGGTACTAGCTTAATCTCAAATAACCCTTCTGTTCCTCTACCGGTCATTCTCACGTCAATTTCCATCTTCTCAAATCAACTCCTCTGATGTCATTATCATCTTGAGTCTTTCCTTCCTACTAAGGGCGTCAGCCACCACATTGGCTTTACCCGGGTGATATAAAATTTCACAGTCGTAGTCTTTTATCAACTTTAACCATCTCCTCTGTCTCATGTTCAGTTCCTTCTGAGTAAAAATATATTTGAGGCTTTTATGGTCAGTGTAGATCTCGCATTTCTCACCGTATAGGTAGTGTCTCCAAATTTTTAGGGCAAACACTATGGCTGCTAATTCTAGATCATGCGTAGGGTATCTGCTCTCATATTCCTTCAGTTGCCGAGAGGCATACCCTATAACTTTACCGTGCTGCATTAGTAAACATCCTAATCCTTTAAGTGATGCGTCGCTATATATCACAAACTCTCCCTTTCCATCGGGAAGAGCAAGCACTGATGCTGACACCGGCCTCCTTTTCAGCTCTTGAAAACTTTCCTCACATTTCTCTGTCCATACAAACTTTTCTGTCTTCCGGGTAAGTCTAGTCAGTGGTCCGGCTATCTTAGCAAAGTCTTGCACGAATCTTCGGTAATATCCTGCTAAACCCACAAAACTTCTAACCTCCGTGGGGTAGTTGGTCTTTCCCAATTGGATACTGCCTCTATCTTGGCAGGGTCAACTAAAACTCCTTTGCTACTCACCACATGTCCTAAAAACTGAACTTCTCTCAACCAAAACTCGCACTTTGAGAACTTGGCATACAATTTCTCATTCCTCAAAATTTCTAAGACTATCCTCAAATGTTCTGTGTGTTCTTGCTCTGTCTTTGAGTAGATCAGAATATCGTCTTTAAAACTATCACACATATATCCAGGTACTTTTTGAACACTCTGTTCATCAAATCCATAAAGGCTGCGGGTGCATTGGTTAACCCAAACGACATAACTAAGAACTCATAGTGTCCATACCTAGTGCGAAAAGCAGTCTTCGGTATATCTTCCGATTTGATTTTCAACTGGTGATATCCTGTTCTCAAATCTATTTTGGAAAAATGTACAGCTCCTTTGAGTTGGTCGAATAGGTCATCAATTCTGGGGAGAGGGTACATATTCTTAATAGTCGGCTTATTCAGCTCTCGATAGTCTATGCATAATCTCATATTGCTGTCCTTTTTCTTTACGAACAGTACTGGCGCTCCCCATGGCGACACACTGGGCCTTATCATTCCATTATCTAATAACTCTTGCAGTTGAGAAGCTAGTTCCTTCATCTCAACTGGGGCTAGCCTATATGGGGCCTTGGATACTGGTGTCGTTCCTGGTGCTAATTCTATAGCGAACTCTATTTCTCGGTCAGGTGGCAATCCTGGTAAGTTTTCTGGAAATACATCCTCGAATTTGTTTACTACAAGTATATCCTGTATATTAGGGATTCCTTCTTGGTATCTATCACATAAGCAAATAGGCTTCGTTACCTTTCCTTAACAATCTTTTTGCCTGAAGCATGGTTAGAAATTTCTGGTTTTGTCGTTGACCTTTAAACACTGCTTCTTTTTCATTTTGCACTCTTATCTTTACCTTCTTCCGTTCACAATCTATTTGCGCTCCGTTACTGGATAACCAATCCATTCCTAAGATTACATCAAATTCTCCTAACGCAAATGGAATTAGGTCGACCTCGAAGATCTTCCCTTCTAATTTCAACTTGCACTTAGGGTGTACTTGATTTACAGGGATTATTTCTTTATTTGCTATTTCCACCCGTAATATCTCACGTAAGGGTATGGCATTAAGTTTTAACTTTTTAGCAAAATCTAGATATATAAAAGACTTGGTTGCTCCGGAATCAAATAGGACATTTGCATGTTCGGAATTTAACAAAAGGGTACCTGCTATCACGTCAGTGTTTCAAACAACATCCTGAACAGTCATGTTGAAGGTCCTAGCAGCTGGGGGTCGGTTGGATGCGGCTTTGCTCATCCCTGAGGCTGGGGGCTTCAACGTTGGGAAATCCTTTCTCATGTGTCCTACCATTCCATATTGGAAACACGTTACATTGGGCCGGGTGCAGCTGTTGGCAAGATGTCCGATTTGGTCACACCAGTAACATCTCAGAGGGGCTCTTGTCTGGGTACACACTCCAAGGTGTCTCTTCTTACAGATTTGACACTCTAGTATTGGGGCAACACTCTCGCTTGGGGCCTTTCTGAATCCGGGGCCTCGTGCAGGTTGGGACACTGCTCCCCTGATGAACCTGCTCGGAAGGGTCCTGTTCCCGGTTCCTATTCCTTGGCTTCCTATCTTCCTCTTCCTATTCTCCTTCTCCTTCACACTCTGCTCACTGCCACCTTCAATAATTGAGGCTTTCTGTACTAAGGTGGCATAGTTTGTCAGCTCTAACACTGGTACTCGGTTCTGTATCCACTATTTCAAACCAAGCTGAAACTTTCGCGCTTTCTTTTCTTCGGTATTCACAAACTCAGGTACAAATCTCGATAACTCAGTAAATTTGGCCTCATATTCTGCCACAGTCATCTTATCATGTTTCAACTCCAGAAACCTAATCTCCATCTGGGTTTTCATAAACCTAGGGAAATACTTGTCTAAGAACAGTTGGGTAAATCTATCCCATAGAATCACAACATCAGTTTCCAGGTTTCGTTTGGACTCCCACCAATAGTTAGCTTCCCCTTTCAGCATGTAAGAAGCGAAAATGGTCTTATATCATTCCTCAACACCTAGTATCTCGAAGGACTTTTCTATCTCTTTGAGCCAGGCCCGTGCTTCAACGTGGTCGGTAGATCCTAGAAACTCTGGGGGTTTGAGAGATTTGAAGGCTCTAAAGGCAGTAGCTGCAGTCTGCTGGGCAGCATGTGGTTGTAGTGGAATAGGCTGTTAGTTCAGATTTGCTCTTAGCAGTTCCATAAATTCATTCATGGGGTTTCCTCCCTGATGGGTATCCTCAGCCTCTTCTTCTACATATTCTTCCTCATCATATTCATTATAGTCTAGGTCTTCTTCACTTTCCTCATTCACTACAGGGTCAGGTTCACCTCGTTGTTGGTTAATAGATTCTGCGGGTTATGCCCTGGTTCCTCTTCTACGGGGTGTCATTATTCTGATATTGAAAATTGGTCAACATAGTTGTAATTATAACAGTCAGATTATTTTATTCGTATGTAAGCATGTCATTTATTATCTAGCATGTTTTTTTATAAAGTGCAATAATATAGACATCAATTTCTTAATAACTGCTTAATAAGATCTCCCACTTATATCTTGGGGATGAAACAACTAGCCGAGTTCATACATGCCTGATTACAATCTATCACTACTAGTTCTGAATACTGGAATGAAAATACATAAGCCGTGTACCCTGAAGGGCTATGAACGCTATCTACTACTACCTATCCTATCAAAATTGATGACAAGTCACCCAGCCTTCTTCAAGGTCCATATCTAGTCACTAGTCTCTTAGTCACTGTCACTACGAGTGAGGTCACACACCCTCCTCATCGCTCCTGCAATCATCAGATCTGCATCAACTACCGGGATGTATCCTCCCACTGATGTCATCCTCATCTGAACCCTGGTACGAAGCTCGATCCCATCGATCTCTCTGCGGGCTATGGTTGGGGAAGCAGCTCTGAAATCTCCCGGGTGTCCTAGTTGGGTGGCTCTCTCAGCTGTCAGTGCCTGGCGTAACTCCACAATGCAAGCAGATGCCGCAGTGATCTCAACGTTAAGCTGACCCACTATCCAGTTGTGTACGGCTACATGCAAGGTCGCCGATAGTGGTAGAGGTGAATCTGGGTCACTAGAGGATATATTATGAACCTCGTGGAACTGCGCACGTATCGCCTCCTCCTCATCATCATCAGTATAAGGCATAGGGCTCTGGATCCCTGGGGGTGGTGTAGGAGAGCGAATAGACTGGTGAGGGTACATCTCTACATCTCTCCAGACTACGCCATTAGCTATGGGGACAGGAAGCTCAGTCTCCTCCTCTAGGACATCCTCAGTAGGGTCATCATCTGAATCATCAATGGGTGGGCTCTCTAGCTCGGGAATAGGGTCACACTCAGGAATCATGACATCATCAATAGGATCAACCTCCCTCCTAGGCTCCACTGGTACCTGACACAATAGGCAAGGTGTTACTAACTTAGAGTTGGAATTCCCTAGAGGGTAAAACGGTAAAGAGTAGCCGTGTAGCCCGATGATGAACTCAACTTGAGCTCTAATTGATTATTTTATTATTCTTATATCTACGTATTTTATGTCCTATCGTTTCCAAGATTTGATAACCTAAGGCTCTGATACCATTTCTGTGGCGCCCCAAAACCCGGGGTCAGGAGTCTCGAAAGCCACGCCATCTAAACTCACACTACAATATGAAAATACTCAAGCTTCACGACCCCACACTTATCACACACACACACTTACAGGTTATTGTCTTGGAAACGAACCATCATAACTAGAGTAATTATTAACCATCAAGTGATATTTATTACAACCCAAAAGTAATTAGTCTTACCGGGGAGTGACCTTTAGGTAAGGCTAGTCCGCTGGCCAAATATACGTTTCTTGTTTCTTACCTTACATAAGTCATATTTATAAATAAGCCGAACTATAAATAACTGAAAACTAATCCAGCTTATTCTGACTACCTGTGGTACAACACCAAACAATCTACAGAATAGCTAGCCATTTCCTACCCATTTCCTGGCTGTGGTTCTCATGGCAGGCATCTTGATTCACCGTTGTGTTGTGTCAATTTAAGAAAACAAGTGTGAGCTATAATGCCCAGCATAATAATGTACAGTATAAAAATGACTCTATTATAACACCATATATGATAATTATGTTTTATTTGAAAATACTTTACCTTGGTGATACACACCTTCTTATGAAAACAATTCTTTAATGGATTTTAATATCCTGCGAATACCTTAATAGTAATCCCAGCACCTAGGCTTGGGTTACGGTATTGCATCTCAATTCTAATTGGAAGAATTAGGACACTCGTTGGAGCCACCGTATACGATGATCAGTCGTAATATGATAATAGTAACCTTCTCTACTAGTAGAAGGACGACACCTTCGTATCCCGGTTATTACCCTTGCCGCATTCGGGCTACGTGTCCCATTTTTGGGTATACACATACTTCACAAGTTCCTGAGTACACTGAGTACCTTCGCCTGCGGTACCTTTGGTAGTCCATCTAGCAGACATAGTACCAGAGTCTACCCCTCCCTTATCCTTTAAAAGAATTCTATCAATCTCGAGAACTCGAACCACATCGAAGTTTCCTAAGCGTTTTGCTTGTTGATAGAAACAACTTATCTCTCTAAGATATAAGTGTATATATATGTATATACGTACTTCCGAGAATTTCAGAGGAAGTACTAAGGATGTGAGTTGACCGTTGTCAACAGATAATTAATAAGGGGGAAAAGTTTCTCCTTGAAACTATATTCAACATATTAAATAAGTTGGGATAATATTCATCGACGTTCTGAAATTATTCGAATGATATTCTGAAATTAGAAAGTATATTTTAAATCAGGATCTATGATTTTTAAATCAATAATAATCCCATTTATAAATAATTAAATGATAATCGACAGATAATTAAACCTCGAATGAGTTTACTCTTAAAAAAGAATATTTAAAATAATATTCCTCAACTAGTTTGTGTCTACATAATTAATAATCTATAATGATTAATCGAGTTTGAAGTAAATAAACGTTGGAGTATAATACTCCCATAATAAAGGAATAAGTATATAATATTTATTATTCGAACAACAAAATATAGTTGAGGAAATATGATCGTTTGGGAAATTATTTTAATAAAAGTTCGAGGTATTTCAATATTTCGCAAGTGGACGTTGAGTCACTTTAAAACGTATTACTATTGACTTATAACCATCCTATAATATCACCGGAATAATTCTCGGGTTTTATCTTAAATCCTGACCGATTATCGGTCTTATATAATACGTCACGCTTAAAGTGAAATAACATTTCACGATATATACTTATCGTACAACATCGCTACATTATGCGAAAATTCAACAACTACGTATCATGGAAAACATGGTATTTATGCAATGATAGTAAAACAATCCTTTCACAACACAACAGTAAAAATGGAGTTGGGTTCGTAAACTTGCCTGGGTATCTCGAGGTGGAGGATGCTCTAGGTTCCGCTCAGAAATCTATAACCATAAACACATTTCATTTCGTTAGGTTCCGTTCTAATTTACGACAACCCTCACTCATGCGCTACTTATTATGCACCCTCTCAACTTATACTACCCTTATCATTCCTTTAAGTCATATTCACATTATGGTCACTTCATTTTCCTAAGTATCTTAGGTTCATTCTTATTATCGCCGTCGGCTCCGCTTATGGATTCTCACGGTTTCTACTCGCGCGGTCTCGGCTCCGATAATTTTATAAAATTGAGAAATTATTATTTTCACTTGAAATTTTTATGGCAGTTAGGAAACTCAATATGTTACTCTCTGTATAAATTTCATGATTTATGAACACTTTTAATTCTATCCTTTATATTTTCAAAGTTTGTAATTCGTAGCAGTTTTTGTCACGTAAACCACTTTTAGTAAAACGACCATAACCTTTGATCCGTAAATCGGAATCAAGCGATTCAAGCGCCTAAACGATCCTTATAAAATTTTATATCCTAAACATAGGTTATTTTTCAAGAATCTACAGTTCACAACTTCGGGACTTTCTGCAGAAACTTAAAGTTACGATTTGTTGGTTTTAACGAAGTTACGTTTACGATCGGGGTTTCGTTTATGCCCTAACTCTTTACACAACCACCAACAATCATCATATCATAATTAAAACACAAACTCCTCTCAATAAAATCATGTTCTTGAGGCAACAAAAACCAACCTTAAATCTACTTAACTTAATCATCAAGATTTCATCAATAACACTCATTACACTAGGTTTACTATCACATACTAAATGGATCTTAAAAATGAATCTTAAATAAAGTTGGGCCAAATATTTTTACCTTTATTGAAAGCTTGAGATGTTTTATTGAGGATGGTGGAGGCTTGTAAGTGCTTGGTATGATTTTTAGAAACCTAAAACCACCATTGAAATCAAGAAACCAAAGAGAGGTTACTATTCACACTATTCACTAGTGAGTTTCTTGAATTTATTCCACCAATCAAACCTTGATAAAAAGAGATGAAAAAATTTTCTTACCTTAGTTTAGTTGCTTGGAGGCTTGAGAATTAATTGGGTGATTTTACAAGAGCTAGAGCTTGGAGTTTTTGAATTGGATTTCCCCTTTTTCTTCAATATGGCCGAATGGAACAAAGTGATGAGGGGGGGGTATTTATACTCCTCTTGGTTGCTTCTCTTGGATGCTTTGTTAAGTTGCTTCTAGGAAGATGAGGTGATATATTTGCAATTGATTTTATTCTCCTAGTATAGCATTCTAGGTTGATTCTTGGTTGAATATCTTAGGGACAAATCTTTGTAGCTTACTAGGTTACAAGCTAAACTACAAGGTTAGCTTCCTTAGCACACTATTTTTCTAGCTAGCTTGATCATCCTATGGTTAGATCACTATTTGATGAAGTAACCATGGTTACTTCCTTACCATAGTTTAGTTAGTGCGTTACATTTATTTAATCGTTTACGCGTTCGCTCGGTTACTTAAACGTCCTCCGTAATACTTACTCATAATTGGTTTGCGAAGTAATTCCTTTCGTAGTTATTCCATATATTTTTATTTATCCTACTTGAATATAAATCCGTAGGATTTTAATCTCGTAATTATATTGTGATTCCCGTAATCCTCGATAAGTCGTAAATACGGTCGTTTTTCAAAGTCCGTTTTCTTCGAAAACTAATAGCGTTTACACAGACTCATTTGGTACGTATAGTCGTAATATCACCTCCGAAACTCATTTTCTCACGCACTACATAGTGTGGGCTCAAAAGTTTTTCCCGTCCGTCAGGGTTACTATTCATTAAACTTTTTACAAGGTCTCAAAAATTCGAGTTATTACATTACAACTATTACAAGACTATCTTATTACAAACCATCCTAATGTAACTAACTTAATACATCAACTCAACATACCATATTTGGTCCAATACAACTACCTCAGAGGAGCCTGGTACGGAAGGGAACTGGAACTCTACCCTGACTACGACGATAGAATCTTCTAAGCATCTCCAATACATATATACAAAATATTCTGCAAGGGTGAACAATCAATTGCTAAGCAGTATCACTATATGAATAACAAGTAAATGATTTAAAATAACGCAGTTATAGGAACAAAATTCATAACTTGTTAGAAAAACAAGTAAAACATGTATAAACTGGATATCAAAACTAGCATGCTCTATAAAATAAAATCAACAGTCATGTGTTGTGCATAAATACCAGAGTTCAATTTTAGCATGCTATTTTCATTTTCAATACCATTGTTCCATTACGGGAACCCTAAAACCATCTATACCGTTACGGGGACCACAAAACCATTTGTTCTGTTACTGAAACCACAAACTGTAATCGAATATGTATTGGATGTTATTTAGGGACGGCTGATCAGGCCTCCACACAAGTTATCTCGGATAGTTGGCCGGGCTATCACACAAATTGTCTAGGAAAGCTGATCGGGCTTTCACACAAATTAACCGGATCCGCAGAGACTAGCTAGGTCTCTGATTAACTATGCTAGACTAATCGGTGAAGATAGGGTGCGCAACCGAATTAGCCACCTACGCAACGTTATCCAATATCTGATTTGTTTTATCCAGTTTTCAAAATCACTTTTACCCATCTCTTGTTAAAAACCATTCTGTCACAGCACACTATTCAAAACTTCCTTTCATTTTAATCACTTTTTAGAGATAGGTACTTTCAGAAGTTACTTTTCCCCAAAAATATATTTAAACAACATTTTCAAATACAGGGGACACGTAACTTAAAATATTTATGTTCCATTACAAGATTGAAACATTAGCTATTAACATATACTGAACCATCAAATAATGGTCAGGGGTACTTGCCTTTCAGAGCTTACAACTATCTCTGATTGACCTTGGACCGACTTGGATGCTCGGCTTTATCGCCTTACTATCAGACTCTCCTTGATCCGACTTCAACACTCAGGTCCTTCATTTGGAACCTTGCTGAGCTTGTCGACTAATCGATAGATTATCTTTAGTCCAACATCAACTCTCGGGCCTTCCAACTATAACCTACAGAGTCGAAATACCCTAATTTAGAGATTCGATTATGCTTGACATATCCTCGCTAACAATCTACCCATACGTTAACAAAACCCGACTCGTAACATACGCATTATTTATCGGACTAACCCGTCGAAGCAATTCGACTTCAAACCAAGCAACAAAAACCGCAATCCAACTTCACAAATCCCAACCACCAATTCAAACCAACTAATTATTATTATACATATTTTATATTTTTATTCGTATTTTTTTATATTTTGAACTCGTAGGACTCAGAAATAGTTCATCACCGTCCACCTTCGGCTCACCGAGGCTCATCACCGACAACAGAGAAATTCGGAGTTACCCGAATCGGGTTTCCATTCATGAATTTCACCGATTAATCTAAATCCCCGCACGAAATATTTTTTATATCACCAAATTTACTCAATAATTTCCTGCAGAAAAATATAAGAAACTCCCAAATTGATATATACATAATAATTTAAAAATAAAAGAACCGGAACCAAATACCGATCGGCCCAACAAGTAAGGCCCAATTAATCAAGCCCAACAGAAAATCAATCACAGAGAAGTAAGAACCCAACACAGGAACCACGCTGCCAGGCTGTTGCAACGCACCCATATGCACCCATATAAAATATACACATACACACACACAATTGCACACATGAACACACATATGTATACGGGTATACAACAACACAAATCACAGAGCCAAGGTAACCATAGACACCAGCCGGCCGGAACTTACCGGAAAAACGCGGCGGCGGAGGAAACATGGCGGCTGAAACGCAGCGAGGACAGGGGAGGGAGGATTATGAGAGAGAAATATAGGAGAGAGAGCTGAGAGAATTGTGAGAGAGAGAGACTGTAGAGATGAAAGAGAGAGATCAACGGGAAAGAGATGAGAAAGAACTGTGAATTGATGTTAATCTCTTGCAATTGTGTTGCTATTCTGAGTGTAAAACACGTGTCCAGGATAAAGGACACGTAACCCCATATTAGACTGAACTTCCTAATTCTGATGTTAAATCGTGAATTTAACGATATATATATAGCGTATAAAATTTCACCAAAACGGTTCCAAAATAATCTTAAAATTTCCGAAATATCCAAAAACCAATAAAATAAAACTTTCTTAATTTTGAAAGCATTTATTAATCCTGTAATATACCCGCATTTCATAACTACCGAACCGAGCTGCACTTAAAACAAATTCAGAAAATCACGAAAATAGTCTTAAAATATTATAAATATCGCGAAGTTAATTAAAAGGTAAATTTTATAATTTTAAAGTCATTTCTGAAACACAATTTATACCCTCTTTTAGCAATTAAATGAATCAATGCGCGGGTAAAATTAATCCCAAAAATTTCCAAAATATTTTTAAAACTCTCGGAATAATCCAAACTTAATAAAATATGAGTTTCATAATTTTTGAGATATTTCTTAATTTAATATGGAATTTACACTTTAATATAATCAAAAAATCATTCAGAGCTAAATAATTATTGAAATATTGACTTTTTAAATTTTATAAACTCCTAAAAATAATAAATAAAATTTTGAAGCAATAAAAATGATTTTAGAGATAATCCATCTATTTATGAGAATAAATCTTAAATACAATCACCTTTAAATATAAAAATAAAACAACACAGCTTCCCAACTAATTACACAAATGATCTTCGAACATCACGATCTCATATAATTAATAACAAAATAATATCCAGCTGACAGAACCCATACAAATATTTTATTTATTTAATTATTTACTAATTACACATTTAAATAATATAAAAAAAATATACAGGTCATTATAGTACTTCCACATTTGCAAGCTCGAATGTATAGAACAATAAACCAACTTTTGCATGTAATGTTCAAAATAGCATGATAGAATACTTAAATTATACAAATGATAATTGTACTACAACATGTAAAGTGAAAGATAATTGGTGAAAAGTAAGACAGGAAAATGTAATAATGCTAAGAAACGAGCAACTAGAAGTTCACGTTGTTAAGTGTGGGCGCCCTGGGCATTTCTTGCTACGCTTGGTGTGACCATCTTGGTTGCACACACTACATTTTTTTCCTGACTACGGACCATCAATCTCCTTTTGGATCCGCATCGATTGGCCCCTATCTCCACGTTTTTTCTTAAGTTTTTTGAATGACTCATCCACCACTAACTTTCCATAGCCCTGCCAAGGTAGGGGTAATTCGTAGTTCCAGTATTCAGTTGGTTGCAACGGATAAATCATTGGTTGGTATAAGTTCTCCATTGTCTGGTTCTTATGGCAATTTTTAATGAAATGATCCCAACTCAATCCATGTCTTATACTACTAGCCATTCCGTGAGAGCACATCATATGATGGGTCGCCCATTTTCCACACGTGCACGTACGGTCATTGAGGTTGACGACCTGGGTTTTACCTTCCTTTACCCTTCCCTTAGCATTTGTGTACTGATGTGCAACTATTTTCTAGATCCCACGTACACGGTGAAAAGTAATAACCGTATGTCCTGTTGCCTTTTTTTGAATTTTTCCTAATATGGTGGCTGAACGCGCACATAACTATTGACCCTGTTGCAGATCGTCATCCACTATATTTCGATGTGTATCAATAATTGTGACCGCCTTGTATAAGAGGTACTCCATCATCGCTGTTACCGAAAGGAAACGAGCCCTTCTAATATTGCCGTTGAAACCCCCAAGCATGTTTGTGGTTGTTTGACCATAGCGAACACCATTGTCGTGGGAAAGTGTCCACCTCCCCATGGGTATTCTGGAAAGACACCATTGTCGTGGGAAAGTGTCCACCTCTCCACGGGTATTCTGGAAAGATAGTCCAGGGCGGGTGGGAAAATTTCACCAATCCTTGCCATGTATGCGTCATGTTACGAGACTTACGTGGTTGTTCCAGCTTTCCACGTCAATTTTTTTAGTTCATCACCAGGGTGATGATGGCAAAAGTTGTTTCTGACATGGAGTAGACAGAACCTATGGATTCCTAATGGCTCAGCAAATCCGTTTTGAAGGTCTCGTATTACAGAGATAATACTGGCTACACGTTCAGAGATGATGCACACATCGGCCTTTTGGTGACAGACATGTCTCCAAATATGTTACAGAAATAAGACCAGTTCTCATACATTTCCTCATTAACCAAGCCATAGCAAAGAGGAAAAGGGTTGTTGTTTAAATCTACACTCCATAATAATAAGCAACTTGCCCCTATATCTTCCCTTCAAGAAAGTTCCATCTATTGAAATCACAGGACATGCATGTTGCCACCCGTCTATCATTGCCTTCAAACACCAAAAGATTCACTTGCATACGGACGTGCCCCGTTCCTCAGCATGAGGCACGACATCGATCTCAGCAATGGTTTCAGGATTTGTCTTCATGATGGCTGCAAAAAATATGGGAAGAGCTTGGTATGTTGTAGCCCAACTGCCATAAACTTTCTCAATGCTATTTACTTACCTCTCCACGCTTTCTTGTACCCCACTATATGGTTGTGCTCGTTGATAAGCGGGATAATGGTTTGAATGAGGATTTCTAGTGTATCTATTACCTGTTTCACATATCACAGTAAATGTCAAAATATTTCCGTACCAAATATGTAGCGAAGTTCAATAGTTTTTGTATGTAAAATTGCTTCCGGGTGGTTTCACAATCCGCAAAATCATCTTTTGCAGATAACTTCTTGTGATCTTGTAACGGCTGATCAACCATGCATTTGTGTTCCTCTCTATTCACATTTACCCTCCAGTAGCCAGAATTATGCATGAAAGCAGCTCGCATCCTCCAGTTACAGCCTTCCACCCGGAAGGGTTTCGATCACATAAATGCAACGGAAATAGTAATTAAAAATATGAAAAACCAGAATTTTCGAAACCCACCGCAGGATTCATGCGAAAAATAGATATTTAATTCATAGATCAGGTTGTTTACCTTAAGAAGCTTTACAAATTGGTTGACTAATGGAGATCCAAAGCTTAAATTCAATCACCGCGCATCCCGCTCTCACGATCTACGCTCTATCGGTATTCACACAAATGCTTGAACGTAAGGATTGAATGTGTACTAGCACAAAATTGTTTCTTCTTGCTCTCTCCATCTTCTCTCTTGATGGCTAGGGTTTTAGTAAAAATATGGGAAGAGCTTGGTATGTTGTAGCCCAACTTCCATAGACTTTTTCAATGCTATTTACTTACCTCTCCACGCTTTCTTGTACCCCACTATATGGTTGTGCTCGTTGATAAGCGGGATAATGGTTTTAATGGGGATTTCTAGTGTATCTATTACCTGTTTCATATATCACAGTAAATGTCAAAATATTTCCGTACCAAATATGTAGCGAAGTTCAATAGTTTTTGTATGTAAAATTGCTTCCGGGTGGTTTCACAATCCGCAAAATCATCCCTTGCAGATAACTTCTTGTGATCTTGTAACGGCTGATCAACCATGCATCTGTGTTCCTCTCTATTCACATTTACCCTCCAGTAGCCAGAATTATGCATGAAAGAAGCTCGCATGCTCCAGTTACAGCCTTCCACCCAGAAGGGTTTCTATCACATAAATGCAACGGAAACAGTAATTAAAAACGTGAAAAACCAGAATTTTCGAAACCCACCGCAGGATTCATGCGAAGAATAGATATTTAGTTCATAAATCAGGTTGTTTACCTTAATAAGCTTTACAAATTTGTTGACTAATGGAGATCCAACGCTTAAATTCAATCACCGCGCATCCCGCTCTCGCGATCTACGCTCTATCGGTATTCACACGAATGCTTGAATGCAAGGATTGAATGTGTACTAGCACAAAATTGTTTCTTCTTGCTCTCTCCATCTTCTCTCTTGGTGGCTAGGGTTTTAGTAAAAGTCTTGCTCACAAAATCAGCCACATAAGAGATATTATATAGAGAGTAGATTTTTTTTTATAACTCTTAACTAATTAAGAGTTATTATTAATTCAGAATTTCTATTTGTATTATAATTAAGTCACACTTAATTACTTAACAACTAAATTTCATAATTAATATTAGTAAATTCGAATATCATTATTTATCTAATTAATTAAGTCATACTTAATTAATATTATAAATAATTTGAATTACTCTAATATAATTTAAATCCAATTTAAATTAAATAATCCTTCAAGCATTCTTTGTGTGTGACCCTATAGGTTATTATTACGTTGGCAACGAATTTTAGATCTAATTTAAAATTGTAAATAATGAGCGGACTCTAGTAATACATCATTGCTACCCAAGTAATAATAATTCCATCGGTGATCGATTAAATCTTTTGTGAATAATGTACAATGTAATATAATCCCTTTAACCAAATATTATAGATTAAACTAAAAGCATGTAATGTATCATCCTTATTATAGTTTAATCCAAGTTTCCTTGATCAATGAGTAGATTATCATATCAAATCAACATTTGAGCGTGGCCACGCATTTCATCGTCTAGCTCACACAAGAGGCCAATAATATCACTCTTAAAATAGGAGGGTTAAATCTCATCTTGGTCATTCATATTTCTCATATGATTCATAATATACCCAATGTCCACTTTTATCATTACCCGGTTAAGGATAACTTTTAATGGAATCAATGTATATTAATTCTCATATAGAAATATAATGACTTCAGGTCTAAGGACCATTACATCATTATCACTGTGAGATTTACTTATGACACAACAGACATATAGAATCTCACATCGGGTCTGTCCCGCATCATGTACATTTATATATGCCTGTGTTTTTTACTTTAGTATCACTATACCTATGATCAATGAGATGTGATCATCAGTCAACAAACACACCACTCTTAATGCATTATTATTGTCCCTTAATAATAATACTTGACTAGGGACCTTTAGGAATATTGATATTATTCTCATAATCTCATTTCTAAGTCACGTACTTAGAGGTATAGAATTCATATCATATTCCAAGGATATTTATTAATCTAACATTTATATCGCAGTAAATTAATAATTAATAAATTATAAAATAGAATAATCGATAGAACATAAACATTAATAATTCAAATGTCTTAAACTAAAACATCATAGTGTTGTCTCTAGGGCACAAACACTAACAATCTCCCACTTGCACTAGAGCCAATCACCCATGTATCTAATACTCATGGAACTAGTATGACCATCGTGCTTCTGCTGTGACAAAGCCTTAGTCAGTGGGTCTGCAACACTATCATTACTATTCACTTTACATTTATATCTCCTTGATCATTAATCTCATTAATAAGATGATATCGCTTAAGGACATGCCTAAACAGTCTCCTTGGCTGTTTCGAAAATATCACTATATTAGGCTTCCATAGAATCATCAATGTTCTTTTTGTGAAATATTCAAGCTAACATCAATTATATTTAGACAAAATACAAACCAGAGATAGACACATAGTCATCCTTGTCTATCCAGAAATTAGGCTCAGAAACTAGTGTCAATGTAGCCCTTTACTACAAGTTCCCTATCTTCTCCATACACCAAAAATAAATCTTTAGTCCTCTTTAAGTACTTAAGAATATTCTTGAAAACTATCCAGCGACCCTCACCTGGATTAGAATGGTATTTGATCGTCATGCTCAAAGCATACGAAACATCAGGATAAATACATATCATGGTACACATTATATATCCAATTGCTAACGTATCTGGAACTTTCTCAAATGACCCTTATCATCTAATGATATTGGGGAAATTATCTTTTGAGATCACTATCCCATGAGACATCGAAACATATCATTTCTTTGTCTCTTGTATCATAAAATTATGCAATACTTTATCAATGTATGTATTCCGACTAGGTCGATTAATCTCTTCAATCTATCTCTATAGATCTTGATCCCTAATATATAGGTAGCATCGCCTAAGTCTTTCATCCAGAAACTATTTCTCAACCAAGTCTTAACAGTCTATAGAGAAGGTATGTCATTCCATATCTGTTATATGTCATCCATATATAATACTAGGAATGTCACATGGCTCCCACTAACCTTCTTGCAAACACATGGTTCATCTTCATTTTGAATAAAGCTAAACTATTTGACCGTTTTATCAAAATGAATATTCATTCTCCTTGAGGCTTGCTTCAATCTATAAATAGATAGAAGCAACTTACAAACTATCTTAGCAAACTTTGGATCGACAAAACCTTCAGGTTATATCATATATACATCCTCTTCAAGGCTCCCATATAAGAAAGCAGTTTTGACATCCATTTGCCAAATCTCATAGTCAAAGTAAGCAACTATTGCTAACAAAATCCTGATGGACTTGACCATAGCAACTGGTGAAAAAGTCTCATCATAGTCTATACCATGAATTTGTTTGAAACCTTTTGTACTAGTCGCACCTTATAGGTCAGTACTTTACCATTCATGTCAGTTTTCTTCTTGAAAACCCACTTGCACCATATAGGTTTTACCCCTTCAAGTGGATCAACTAAAGTCAATACTTTATTTTGATACATGGATTCCATCTCAGATTTCATGGCCTTCAGCCATCTCTCAGAGTCTGGACAGTTCATAGCATCTTGATAGGTGTGAGGCTTTATCATTATCCGTAAGCATCACATCACCAATTTGAGTCAAAAGAAATCCATAATTTCTCCAAGACTCATGGTATATCCTACTAGTTCTACGAATAACCTGTGTTTCTTGGACATGACTACTTTCAACATTTTGATGTACATCCTGATCTTATTCCAACTCTGGTTCAAGTTATCATGTGGTTCTCGATCTTCATCGAGATGTATTATCCTCCCACTGATTTTCTTAGAAAGTAGTTCTCCCTCAAGAAATACAGTGGCCCGAGCAACAAACACTTTGTTCTTGGAAGGATTATAAAAACTATACCCTAGTCTTACTTGGGTATCCCACAAAATAACATCTATCTAATTTTGGTCTAAGCTTGTCAGAGGCTAAACATTTTATAAATGCTTCACGTCCCCAAATTTTCATAATGACATGCTATAAAATTTATCGCTCTATATCTCATACGGAGTATTTTGAACCATTTTAGTCAGAACTTGGTTAACTGTATATGCAGGCATTTCTAGAGCATAACCCAGAAACTGAATGGAAGATCCGCTTGACTCATCATCGATCACACTATGTCCAATAAGGCACTGTTAGTCCCTAACAATGCAGCAAGAATTACAGAAGGGGGGTTGAATGTAATTCTAGTAAACTTTTTCTGAAGTATAAAATGTTCTAACTCAAACTATATATATAAGTGTTTTGATTTGAAAGGTGCGAAATTATAAGTTAAATAAATCAAAAATACAAAGTAATAAAAATAAAAGTCTTTAAAACTTTCTGGTGGATTTGAAAGTATTCACCAGATATATATATATATATATATGTGTGTGTGTGTGTATATATATTTATATATCGAATTAAGAATTTTGTGAAGAACAAATTGTCTCACAACTGCTTTACAAGTGAACAAACAAACTACAGAGAAATTCTTAACAGTTACAGCTTTTTCTATTTCTCTTCTAAAAGTGTTTGCTTAGTTATTTATTCTACTAGCTACACTTGGATTATATACCACCAAGTTTACATGGTAATAAGACAGGATAATAAAACAAAACTATCAAGTCAAACTCTATGCTGCTTCACTACTCTATTCCAGCATCTTTGAAAATCTTCTTAACTTGTATGGAAATGGTAATGCTTCTTTGTTCTTTATTTCCTGTTAAACAGGCTTCCACATTCCTTTTGCAAACACCCAACGCATGTGACTGTGTTGTCACTGTCAACAGATGTTTGAATTGATCATCCGTCGGGTACATACTTGTCATCCGTCGGGTTGCCTTGTTGATCATCCATCAGGTAGCTTTGTTGATCATCCGTCGGATAATTATTTGACACTTGACTTCATTTCACTTATGCAGAATTATAAGACATCTTATATTTACAATTAATCAACCTATTCTGCATATCTAATTAAAGTCAACATGACTTATATGCTACTACAAAAACTATACAAAGATGTTTGCAGAAATGTGCAACATGACTTATTATTACATAAGCTACACACCCGATGGATATCAATTAGTCATCCGTCAGGACTATATTGAATCATCCGTCGAGACTATAATTGATCATCCATCGGGTGCTACATAATTCACTAAGTTAAATATGCTAAGGTGTTTTGTTAAAGTAATCATAAAGTTCACAACATATTCCCAACAATCTCCCCCAATTTATGCCTACTAGAATTGTAGTCATAAATTAAGAGAAACTTGATGATAACAAAACACCCTAAAAATACAAATTTAAAATGTAGTAGATAAAACTAAAAAGGTGTTGCAAAATTTACTGAAGAATTCATAAGACAAAGTGTACAAAGATTTGCTCACAGTCATTTTCAAGGTGCTCCTCTAGTCTGAGCAGATTGATCTATTTCCTTGATGGTCTGGATTTCTTTCCAAGCTTCATGTTGTTTTCTTCTATCTAATTTTGGAGCTGTCTGTGGAATTCAAGTTCATCAGCTTCTGACAGATCTAGCATTTCTTGCATTTCCAGTAAAGTCTCATTACTAGAGATGCTCAGCTGGTCCTCTAGTCTGAAGAATCTTCTAACTCCCTTATCATCCATGAATTCCATCGGCCAGTAGGGCCTTAGATGCACTCTACTTCCTGTGTAAGAAATAGTTAAAGTCTTTGGGAGTGCATCTTTGGATCTAATACTCCTCAGTTCTTCAATCTTCTTTAGAACTAGTCTTCTAGCTGTCACATTGAATCCAAATTTCTTCTTGAAAGATGAATAGACTTTTATCAGTACAGATTGGCTCTCTTGAAGAATCCTGTGAAGTGGCCATGTCTTCTCTTTTCCTGCCTTGTACTTGAATACTAGCCTTTCAAGTAGATTCCTGTAAACATTAATCCCTATAACTTCTTCTAGTTCATCTAGATAGAGGTTTAGATCAGAGAATTCCTTGATGTCACAGATGTACATGATATCTCCCTTGTTGACCTTGGTTTGATCTTTGGTTAGGGAATTGGATCTGAGAGTTGAGGGCTTCACTTTCTTGACTGCTCCGGTCTTTGTTTTCTTTGGTTTCATGAAATGAGGTAGATTGAGTTCAGGAATTGGTAGACTATCCCAGTCTATTGGCTCATCCTTTGGAATGATAGGTTCACCATGGAAATTCTTAGATGGATCTATCTTGAATTCTTCATGTGACACAGAGGGCATGTATGTTTGAGTTGTTGTAGAAGTAGACTTTTTGGGAAACTGATCTTCCAATCTTTCTTCATCAAAGTTCACTTTTCTCTTGGAGTGAAGTTTGTATCTAAACCTTCTTTTCTGTTGTGATTCTTCTTGCATTTTCAGATCCTTAGATCCAGTGGTTTTAGATGGTTGTTCAGGAATTTGTTGTATGGGTTTCACAGCTTGCAACTTGGCCAAGATAGCAGCTTGCTCCTTCTTTTGTTTGAGCTTTTTAGCATCTACAGCAGCTTGCTTCTTTTCTTAGTTCAATCTTGCCTTTTCTTCCCTTTTTGCTTCAGCAAATTGGCCTCTCTGCAGATAGTTCATGCTCATATCATTCACATAAATTTTCCTAACTTGAGAGTGATTAATGGCTGATTTTTCTGGCTTCTTTTCTAGACCAAATTTCTTTTGAATATCCTCATCAATTTTCTCCTAATTGATTAGACTAAACTGCTTCTTCTCAGCTGCTCTCAAAGTGGCTGCTGCTTCATTTATCAGATCAATGCTATCTTTAGCTGGTGGCTTTGTGAAAGCAATTTTTGGCACAATTGCTTTACTTACTTGAATGTTAAGCACTTTTTGCTCCCCTCACTCCTAGACTCTCTTTATCCCCCTTTTTGTTATCAGCAAGTTGAGTAGAAGAGGAAGTTTGTGCTGCCACTAGCCTTTGAAGCAAGTCTGTTTGTTGTACTTGGTAGAGATGAATTGATGTTAGAGAAGCTTCCATAGCTGTCATTCTTATATCCAAGGCATCTATCTTTGCAGCAAGATCAGAATTCTTCCTGAGTTATCTCTTAATGTCAAGCATTGTAGCTTCTGGAAGTTTAGAATCCAACCTTTCAGAAATGTCCCTTTTCATTTAATCAATTTCAGCTTTGATAGTAATGACATCCTGAATATGTTGAAAACCTTGGATTTGTTAGAGTTGCAGAGAAGCAAGGTGTGCTTGAAGGAGCTTCTTGGTGCTGACATTTGTTGTGGTTTGAAGAGCAGAATGTGTCTGATTTATAAGTTGGATCAGGGTTGTCTTGAAATAGTGTTCATCACACTGCTTTGAAAATGCCCAAGATGGCATACCTGATCTGGAACTAGGGCCTTCTTCTCCCCCTATGTCCAATGGCTCTTCTTCACTATCTCCACCCTCACCTCCAAAGAATTCTTCTGAACCACCAGTCTCATAATCAACATCACCAGTTGTTGAGGGCAAAGTTGTGATGGCATCCTTAGCTCTTTGCATAGACTGTGTGGTGTGCACCAAATTTAGCATCCTTTGTGCATTGTCATTGCCCTGTCCAGCTAGAAGTTGGTATGCTGGAACAGGGTGAGTAAATGCCTCAGCATCCATGGAGGTTCAATCTAGAACAACTTGACTTTGCTGAAATAGTTCCTCCCTGTTAGTATCCTGGACATTCATTAACTCACTTGCAATGACATTCACCCTTATATCTCATGTACCTGCATTTCTCTCATTATCTCTCTTTTCTTGCATCAAGGTCTCACCTTGGATCCCCACCCTCACATCCTCATCTTTACCATTTAAGGTGGGACTCCTCACACTGACTTTTGCCAGTCCTGAAGAAATGGACTGCATTGGATCACTCTTTTTCTCTCCTTTTCCTGGGAGCAACCTAGACTCTCACTCAAGTCACTACCTTCCCTCAATCCTAATAGTGATTGCACAATTACTAAGTCATATGCACTTGTAACTATAGTTGAACTTTGGAGTTATGTAGAGACACCCGACAGATGAGAAATATCCATCGGGTTAGTAATTTGACTATCCGACGGATGATTGCTGTTAGGCACATCCGTCGGGATACAATCACTACTCGACGGATGAACAATATCCATCGAGTGAGTAGAAATGAATGAGTCTCGAGTGGAGACTATTATAGACTCTGTGCAGATTGATGAAAATTTTGGCACAGATGTCTCAACAGTCTCAGAAAGAAATGGCAAGTGAGCCAACAAATCATCTAGAAGATGATGCTCACTTGCATGGATTTTTGGCTTCTCCAACAGAGTTAAAGATGGAGAATATGGTTGTGATGTTTGAATCATGTCAACATCCAAATAGTGTGTGGGAGAATTTGGTGTTTGAGGTGTTTCAATTTGTACAGATTTTGGCTGTGACTCCACATTTATTGGAGCCACATCAATTTAACTTTGAGATGGTGCAGTGACTGGGTCTTTAGCTCCAATTTGCACTGTGTGTGTACCCTGTGTATCCCCAAGGGTTTTAGAATTCTTCTTTCTTGTGTAGGTTTTTGGTGAACTTGTGTCCCTACCCCTTTTGTTCTGTGCTCCTGGTTGAGAGCTTGTTTCAATAGTTACATCCTTTTGGGAGGATGAAACTAGAATTGAGCTTTTATCCTTATTAACAACCACAGTTTGTTGGAAAGCTGTGGCATGGCTTGGTTTGGGTACACTATGCTCACCATCCTTATCCTTAGGGCTTCTTTGATTTTCACCCTGTCCCTCACCTGTCTTTCCCACCTTCACACTCCCTCTTTGTGTTTAATGGATTTTACAACTGGCATCTTTTGAGAGACACCAGAGGGTGCTTTCTTTGTCTTTGGTTTTGAAACTTTGGTTTTAGTAGCTTGGGTAGGCATCTGTCTGGTCATTGACACTTGAAGAAAAAAAAATGTTTGAGGTTGGAAGAGTAGAGACAGTTGAAATTACCTCACTTACCTGAGGTGCCTCCATTACTGGAAAGTAGAAGAGTGACACCTCTTTGTGGTGATCTGCTCTATTGAGATCTGCAATAATTCTTCTTTCTTGAACCCAACAATTTAACTTGTTGGTTGGGTTCTCAAGCATAATTTCCTCAGAGAGGTGGTTAGCAAGCATCATGAAAAATCTAGCATAATAAACACTCTTACCCCTCTTATTAAGCTCTCCTAACTTAAACCCTAACTCAAACAAGATTAGATCACTAAAATTGAAGTATTTATCAATTACTAGCATGTAAAGTATATTGAACATAGAGATATTAACAGAATTAAAATTGCTAATTTTTCCAGAAAATACTTTAGTAACTACATCACACAAGAAACTCCATTCTTTCCTAAGACCCAATCTCCTAATTTCACTTAATTTAGAGATGGTGAGTGCATAACCTATGGAATTTAACATGTTAACAATATCAGTGTCCGTGTGTGGAGTAGTGACAGTATTATCACGAATCCTAAAGCATGCTTTAACAATGTCACTTTTAACACATAATTCCTTACCTTTAATAGTGAAAGTGATGGTCTTGTCAGTTGAGTTGTACACAGCAGTTGTCCATATCTCCTCCACAACCTCACAGTAGATAGTGGGAGACTCTAGCATGGCATATTTGAGCTTACAGCCTTGCACAAAATCCATCATTTTGCGGTAGTCGCCAGACTGTTGAATCCCCTTGTTCGTTAGAGCCGTGAAGTTGTTCTTCTTATAGATAAAGCCAGTTTGAGACATGATCTTGACAACTGGTGCCATTGTTAGAGAGTAAAAATTACAGAGAGAGAGAGGGTAATTGCTTTTGAGAAAGAAAGAAGTTAGAGCAGATAAATTGAGAATGATAAAAGAAAAGTAATGTAAATGAATTTTGCTTTTATACTTTCTCAAAAAATAATTGTCAAAAATAATAAAATAAAATAAAGTGACCAATAAAAATTTTCCAAAATAGCCGTTTAAAAAATAAACTGTAAAAATTCCATCACTTATCCGTCGTGTTATGCTTACAAACTTAAGTATACTCGATGGATAATGTTCAGAGAATTAACGGCTAGGATTGAGACAATTCAACGGATGAGGATAAATCAGTTATCCGTCGAGTTATAAAATATTCCAGAAAAATAATTGATTTTATTTACAAATTGTATTCCGACAGATGATCGAACTCGATGGATAATGATCATCCGTCGGGATGTAAATTTTGACTTAGCCAAAATTTCATCCAAAACTGAAAAATCAATTAAATTTCTGGCTGCATTTCAACTTGAAAAATTATCAGAAATAATTCAAGTATAATTAAGCATACCTAATTCACTTACCAACCTT
This sequence comes from Apium graveolens, assembly GCF_009905375.1. Classification (NCBI taxonomy): domain Eukaryota; kingdom Viridiplantae; phylum Streptophyta; class Magnoliopsida; order Apiales; family Apiaceae; genus Apium; species Apium graveolens. The sequence goes on along the minus strand of NW_027420842.1, from coordinate 4,299 downwards.
AAGAAGGTGGATTCATCCAGTGGCTTGGTAAATATATCTGTAAGTTGTTTTTCACTTGGAACAAAATGTAGTTCCACAGTACCATTTATCACATGTTCTCTTATGAAATGGTACTTGATGTCTATGTGCTTTGTTCTTGAATGTTATACTGGATTTTTGTTACAACCGGTATCTTCGTGTAATATTATTTGTGGATTTGGTATAATATTAAAGCCGAATGAAAATATATTCAATGATTGTACGTTTGTGTGAGTGCAAATTTCTGCATTATAAATTTGCTTTATGTAGTATACGATTTTTCAAAGCAAGAATTTATTTAATTTCTTTATTTTTGATTTATAAGGAATATTCTAAGCCTTGGAAATTTTTTCTTTTAAAAGGTATTTTGTTCACAAATTTTGAAAATGATTTTATAAAGTCTCTAAAAATCCAAGTTATTTTATGGTATAAATTTTATAATTTTTGAATTTGGATTTTATTTTATAAAAATAAATCATTATAAATTTTAGTTATCATATTTAGCAAATTACAAGAAAGCCCTTGCATGCAAACCACCCTCTCATTCTTTTCAAGGACAAAGAGGACAATTCCAACCCCACTAACTCTTATTTTTCTAGCCAATTTCCTTCTTTACCCTTGCATGCAAATTGAACCAAGTTCAAGTGGAAGGCTAATCATGTCAATTCCTAATTCCACTCACTTTTGCCAATACAAGAACGATAAAACAAGCAAAGACATGATCATTTCACTTCACTCACCACCACACTTTCTCCTCCCTCCCTCCTCCCTCTCTCACTCTCGACTTTTAGCCGAAACCCCCCTCCCTATTTTTTTTTCTTCATTCCTCCACCAAGCTTCTACTCCTTATAAAAGTAAATGTTATTTCACATACCATGATCATTCATATTTCAAAGAGCTTTGAATAAAAAGTTTAAGTTTTGAAGTTGCATGTTAAGGTTCTAGTTGAAACTCAAAGTACAACCTTGATTCTTGTGAGTTTAGGGTTGTTTTTGAGAGGACTACAAGGAATGGATAAGTGCCAAGTCTTGAGAAGGAAACTCTTGATGATTAAATGGCCCTTCCCATCCATTTCATTCGGCCATGACCATATGGGAGCCGAATGAATGGTCCTTGAGATCATTCTTGTTGTTTTGCTCAAATTTTGCATGTTTATGTGATAATGACTTGAATTTTGTGGTGAAAATTTGATAAAACTCCTTGCATGCTAAGTGATCATCTAGGTATAGCTCATGCTAGGCTTGCATGTCAATTTTATGGTAGAATATATATAGAAAATGTGTTGTTTTGGTTTGCAAAACCCGAGGACATGCATGCATGTGGATTTCTCTTAGAATGTTGCAAGATTTTGATCATTTGGAAAGATTTTATTAGTGAGCCATAATTTCAGTAGGAATAATGTGTTAATATTGATATTGATTTATGTTTCTTGTTGGATGGTAATAATTCGTGGTTATCTTTTATAAAATGCATATCTTGTGGTTTCAAAAACTTAATGATTGGTGAGTTGATAAATGTGATCTCTTTTGTTTTGCCATAATTGTACCTTAGGTAAGGATGATCTCACCCAAGGTTATTTTGAGAATAAGGGAATTAGTTCAGTAGATTACCATGTTTAAGTCTTGGTTTAAGTATTGGGATGTTGGTAGTTGAGTTTGTCAAGTCAAAACCTTGGAGAAATGAGAGTTATAGTTTCTGCAGAAAATCAGTTTAGTACCCTGAGGTTTAGAGTGAGTTTTGACCATGTCATTGATGTGCACTTTGAGGCCCAAATCACCAGAAGTTAGTATTGGGAGTATATAAAAGGTTTTAGGAGTTGGTTGGAGGTTTGCATGTCATTTGGTTAGGTGCACAAGTAGAATAACAAAATCTGTCCAGGAGGGGACAGTTTTGTTGCAACTTAGAAATAGGAAGATTTGACCATGTCATCGGTAGGCCCTCATTAGGACCTATTGGGCCTTAGTTAGAGGGAGTGTCATAGAAGTTTTTCCAACCATAGTTCAAAGGATATGAGTTAGAACCATGTGTCACAAGTTAATTCAAGTCAGGGCGTTTTCTGCCCAGAAAAACAGGGGAACCTTGGACTTTTAGCTTAGGCCCAAGAAGGCCCAAGCCAGGCCCTTGAGCCACATCAAGTTTGTGAGATGCCCTTAGGTCAGGAGAGTCTTGTGTAAAAGTTTTGAAGGAAAACTTGTAGTTTAAGAGTGCCTAATGCACTCAAGAAACTATAGTAGTCATTCTGAAATTTGCACCAGTGAGCGCTTTCACTTATCACATAGTTTTAGAATACTTAGAAGTGAGTATTAGGTCGACCACCATAGTTGTAAGATGGTATAAGGTTAGTAGAGCTAAAGGCACAAGTGAGGGTCAATAGGTTTTGGATAATTTAGGAAAGGCACATCGAGTTAGGAAGCCAAAATTAGAAGACTTTGTCTAGTTTAGCGACCAAATGACTTAAGATGTGAGTCGAGATCATCCAAGCCTAGTGTTGCATTATGGTATATATGGTGTTATTTGGTGTTAATATATGATATGTGAATACGTGGCTATATGTGTACTTTTGTAATTTAAATGTGAATATAAAATTAAGTGCGTATAGGCCTAAGTGCCATCCGTGTTTAATTTCAAGTTGTAAATAGGTTAAGATGGTAAGAATATTTTATAATGAGGATTATTATTATTATGTAGGATCTCGAGACGAGGAAAAACTTGCCATAAAGGTCGAGTGAAGCTCCAGTTGCTCCTACCAGTCAGACCAGACCAGCCTTTCTCAAGGCAAGTGATTCAACTTGACCTTCGTATTTACTATAAACAGTTCATATATATATTGATGTAATTATCCTGAGACATTTTGATATGTTTTAAATCAAGCGTGTCTTTCATTTATCTTTGAATTATATAGAAATGCCATGAACCCTCGAGTATATATTGCAAGTAGTTCAAAAGCCTTTTCATGATAGTTAAATGCCATGATAAAATGAAGAGTTGATATATTACTTGATTGATCCTCTTGATTAACATGCTGATGGTTCCTAAGTATTGATATCTCATCCTGATACTTGAATCCCTATAGAACCTTACCTTGAACCCTGAAAGTCAGAAACTTATCAATGTGATCCCTCATTGATTGATACCCCTCTTTCTTTATCCTAAAGCTTGACAACTCTGATATATCCTGAGCTAAAGAATCATTTCTTCATACCTTAACACCCATAGTATTCATGAAGCTTATCTTCTTGATGATCCAACACTTGTACCTTGACGAGAAACCATTGCTTTAAGCCCAGTTTGGCATTACCCCTTTATATTATCCATTAGTCTCACTAAATTTTCTTGTCCAAGTTCTGACATATGAAAACCTTTTGGTTACCCTAATAGGGTAAAATTTTGTAAATCATGGCCCTGAGATTTAGTACCATATTTCCCGTGTTTCGAGTTGATCTATAATCCCTTAATAAAAATGTTTACTGTTAAAAGAGATTTTGTTATAATTCGGCATCAGTTTTTGAAATAAATAAAATATGGGTTTTCAGTCCCAAAGGGGGATAAATGTTTTCTTGGAATGGTGGATCTGGACTAAGACGCGAGTCTTTTCCACACTTATATTAGGCTTAAAAGTTGCCTAGGGATTCCCGTTAATGTTTTAGAACCCAGCGAGGTTCGGGATTACTTCGCAGCTGATCACCGGCTGTAATCCGTAGCGTCATAAAATGATTTTGATTAAGACATGATTTTGAAATTGTTTTGATACAAGCAAAATGATGCCATCACTCATAGTTTCATCCCTCGTTATCATTAGTTATGTCTTTCCATTGTCATTCTTTAATGAATATCTCGATTTATGTTTTGTGTCGTACTGTTAGCACTTGTTGAGCATTTGGCTCACTCCTTGATTTACCCTGATATTACAGCTAGCAGCTATGGTTAGATTCAAGCAGACTGCCCGTAAGACCTGTGATGTTGATGCTTATGTTCGAGCTCAGGTAGAATAAGAGATAGTAGTTTTGTATGAGGACTCGCTATTTAAAATCAGTTGTAATAGATGGTAGTGTTGGGCTATTCCAAACCCTAAACTGTAAGATCTTGGAGTTGGTTGTGTATACTTCTTTTTAAAATATTGTAATAGTATTATATTTAATTTGCTGTTCAAGTTGGGGGCGTGACAGGTTTTGGTATCAGAGCTACGGTTTAGAGTCCCTGGACAGCCTAAATTGGTTATAGGATATGTGTGTAGGTTATAGATAATATGCGAGAGAGTAGGTTAAGTAAATTATTATTAAT